>NW_024379710.1:0-53178 GCF_016835505.1 Polypterus senegalus
AGAGCTTTTTGGACACCAAGCTCCTTAGAACTTTTGTCTCTGAAGCTCAGTGACCCCTGACCTACATACACAGGTGAATCCTATAATGAGAAAGAGTATTTAAGGGGTCAATTGTAAGTTTCCCTCCTTTAATTTTCTCTGAAGAGTAGCAACATGGGTCACAAACAACTCTTAAATGACCTGAAGACAAAGATTGTTCACCATCATGGTTTAGGGAAGGATACAGGAAGCTGTCCCAGAGATTTAAGCTGTCTGTTTCCACAGTTAGGAACATATTGAGGAAATGGAAGACCACAGGCTCAGTTCAAGTTAAGGCTCAAGTGGCAGACCAAGAAAGATTTCGGATAGACAGAAGCTACAATGGTGAGAATAGTCAGAGTCAACCCACAGACCAGCACCAAAGACCTACATCATCATCTTGCAGCAGATGGAGTCACTGTGCATCGCTCAACCATTCGCGCACTTTACACAAGGAGATGCTGTATGCAGAGTGATGCAGAGGAAGCCTTTTCTCTGCCCACACAAAACAGAGCTTGAGGTATGCTCCAAGCACATTTGGACAAGCCAGCTACATTTTGGAATAAGGTGCTGTGGACTGATGAAACTAAAATTGAGTTATTTGGGCATAACAAGGGCGTTATGCATGGAGGAAAAAGAACACAGCATTCCAAGAAAAACACCTGCTACCTACAGTAAAATATGGTGGTGGTTCCATCATGCTGTGGGGCTGTGTCAGGGACTGGGAATCTTGTCCAAAGTTGAGGGACGATGGATTCCACTCAGTATCAGCAGATTATGAGACCAATGTCCAGGAATCAGTGACAAAGCTGAAGCTGCGCTGGGGCTGGATCTTTCAACAAGACAACGACCAAACACTGCTCAAAATCTACTCAAGGCATTCAGAGGGAACAAGTACACGCTCTGGAATGGCCATCTCAGTCCCCAGACCTGAATATAACTGAAAAATCTGTGGTGTGAGTTAAAGAGAGCTGTCCATGCTCAAGCCATCAAACCTGAATGAACTAGAGATGTTTTGTAAAGAGGAATGGTCCAAAATACCTTCAACCACAATCCAGGCTCTCATTTGAACCTACAGGAGCGTTTAGAGGCTGTAATTTCTGCAAAGACGGATCTACTAAATATTGATTTCATTTCTTTTTGTGGTGCCCAAATTTATGCACCCGCCTGATTTTGTTTGAACAATTATTGCACACTTTCTGTAAATCCAATAAACTTCATTTCACTTCTCAAATATCACTGTGGTGTCTCCTATATGATACATTTAACTGACATTTTTATCAGTAACCTAACGATTTATACAGGAAAATAATGACTATTAACAAGGTTGCCAAACTTTTGCATCCCACTGTATAATCTGAGTGTCCTCCTTAGGAAAAAATAAACAGACTATCATATTTTACTTAATAAAGTTAACATATTTTGTACAGTGACCCTGCATTGGAATTAAAAATATATATGAATGAATTAAATTAAGATCTAAATAAGCTAAAAAATATTTTTCATTCGATGATTTAGAATTATAGCAACAGATTTAGTGATATAATCTGTAATAAGTAAATCTACTTTAGCAGGAATGACAACAGGAAACAGTTCTCTGAATTTATAATGTTGCCATTTTCATTGTTTTACTTATAATTTTTCTGATAATTAAGATAATCAACAAGGCTGACTCCATTTGATTAGACTATAGAATATTTTGCACAATGTGACACCATGTATATGTTGCATTAAATGGTAGAAAAACAAAGAGGAAATACAAAACAATACATGAACAATAACAACAGTAAAGGAAATGTTATGCTTATCTTTTTTTATTTTAGATTTTCTCATTCACTTTTCAGAATCACTAAGCTGAAAGTATTCTCCTGGATTACAAAATACAAGGTGCTACCTTACCCTGGGGAAGTATCAATTAAAAATGATCAATTAACCAAATGAAGGCCACCATAACAAATGGCTAAAAAGATATTACCACTCTGATAGGAGAAAAAGTAATAATAATAATAATGAATTTTATTTATAAGGCACTTTACATTTGTAGTAAACCTCAAAGTGCTACATAAAAAATTAAAGACAGAACAAGATAAAAACAAAGATAAAACAATAATTAGAGGCAATTTGTTAATATGTAAAAGTATCACATTTAATTCAAATTTAAAAACACCACTTCCCACCTGCCCATAAAAGACTGCTTTTTACTGCATGCCCTTGGTTTGATAACGCCACTAGTTTTTCCCTGATCCAGTAGTGTGGATCAGAGATTATATTTCTTTCTTTATTTCCCTAAAATTAGGTTTAAAACCACTACCACAGAGTTAGATTGAACCCATCTCTTACAGTGAATGCATGAGAGACTACAGTCATCTTGAGGTGAATTCCTTGGCAATCCTATTATCATTTTGAAAATTCTGTAACGTTTTGGGTTAAAAAAAAAACAGCAGTTGTGAAGACAGTGATAGCTAGATAGGTTTCAACTGACAGCACTCAAATTGGTCAACAACTGGGGATGACAGCTTTCACCCAGGTGAAAAATAGAAGATGACACTTTGACAGAACAATCTTCCATTAATTGTATGATGTCCTCTGATAAAGCAGGGAGTTATATTGTCTCTTAATTAATTTCATATTTTCTAAGAGTAAGAATTCCAAAGAGAAATAAACATGTAGTACAAAATGTAACAGATTATGACAGTTTGATAGCTATTACACTTCTCTATCTCAGGATTTTCATACTTACAACTTGCCTGTTTGATCATAACTAGAAGTAAGCAGCAATAAAGGAAGCATTCTTTCAAAAATGACATCAATGAATGTCCCTTATATTTGGGTTTTAGTAAAATGTTGATAAAGAATTATATATAAATTAAAACAGTGTATGTAGCATTAAGAATACATTTCATGTTGGGATTAAAAAAAAATCCTAACAGAAGATTCTGTAAGAGAAAATTTGAGATTTCTATTAAATTACAATATTAGAATACGAAGGATAGAAAAAGGCATATTATACATCTAGCAGCATTATTAGATTTACTAACAGTGTTTTCCTATCATCACTTAGCATTCACACAGCTTAAGACTCTCTTCAAAAAACAAAAAAGTCACATAAAAGTTAAAGTTTTAAAAACATTATTCTGAGGCGTCACTATGTTGCAGTTATTAGATAGACAGATAGATAGATAGATACTTTATTAATCCCAAGTATACAGTATACTGATACAAAAAACAATATTAAAATAAAGGGGAATATTAAATTAAAGAGATACAGTTTCATTCCTCTTGTGTCTTAACAAATTAATTTGGGTACTCTAACATTCATCCCACATTCCCTAGATGTGTTAAGTGACTAATGACTTTAAACTGGCCCTGTAAGAATGAATGTAAGTTGTATTAGTAGTATTGTAATGTGTACAGAGTTCAGTAACAGTTTATTTGCAAGTCTGACCAAAATGCATCATTGTCCAACTCTCCAGAATGTATTAAAAAAACTCTGACTTAGAGAAAACATAAATCAGCTTATCTGATGTATTTCTGCTTCTATGCTCCTATTATGTGATATTACTTAGTTACACTAAGATGTAAGTGCATAAGTGTGCTATAAATTGCAAAAGTATTCAGAGATGGTTTGTAACTCTTTCAGTATATGATGCTGTCAGTATGAGTGCTGGTCCCCACAAACCAGAAGTGGAATAAGCAGCTTCAGAAAACGGTTGTGTGGGTGAATAAATGTAAAACACTGTGCTCTGCTCTTTCTCTCAATATACCTTTTCCAAAATTAACATGCACTGTCAAAGTTATATAAGGATAATAAAAAAACTATGTTAAAAAAAATTAGGAATAATAAAATGAACCATAACATAAAAAAGGAAAATTAAAGAAAGATGATTTTGTGATTATTGCCACAACTGAAGTGGCCATTCCAGATATCTTTGCAAAACACAGAAGAAAAATGAACCAAAGGATTCTGATTCAAACACACTGTAATTATACTTATAGGCAACTACTGTATAATTAAATGTCTTAAGTGAAAATGTGAATAATTAGGCAAAAAAGAAAAATGATTAGAACCAGTGTATATTCTAAACAAAAATTTTCTATTTTACTTTCTAAGTCCCTTCATTTTTTTTTTTTTGCAGAAATGTCAAAAGAACATATAGTTAGAAAGAGCATGCAAATTTCCTTAATGGCCATTTAGCTTACGAAAATGACAAGTTTTTTTTTATGTTACATATTATTACCTTAAACATTGTTTTATTTAGAAACTTGATGTTAATTCATGTTTTCTTTCAGCATGTTAATTTTTCTATAGAAGGTTTTAATAATCAAACGCTTGCATTGTTGTTATTTTTTTTTATTTGTTTATTTTTATTGTTAGGATACCTAGCAGTTGAAAGGGTCTGAATATTGGGGACTGTATTATACAGTGCATCTGGAGAAAGTATTCACAGCGCATCACTTTTTCCACATTTTGTTATATTTACAGCCTTAATCAAAATGGATTAAATTCATTTTTTCCTCAGAATTCTACACACAACACCCATAATGACAGCGTGAAAAGTTTACTTGAGGCTTTTGCAAATTTATTAAAAATAAAAGAACTGAGAAATCACATGCACATAAGTATTCACGCCTTTGCTCAATACTTTGTCGATGCACCTTTGGCAGCAATTACAGCCTCAAGTCTTTTTGAATATGATGCCACAAGCTTGGCACACCTATCCTTGGCCAGTTTCACCCATTCCTCTTTGCAGCACCTCTAAAACTCCATCAGGTTGGATGGGAAGCGTCGGTGCAGAGCCATTTTAAGATCCCTCCAGAGATGTTCAATTGGATTCAAGTCTGGCTCTGCTGGGCCACTCAAAGACATTCACAGAGTTGTCATGAGGCCACTCCTTTGATATCTTGGCTGTGTGCTTAGGGTCGTTGTTCTGCTGAAAGATGAACCGGCCGCCCCAGTCTGAGGTCAAGAGCTCTGGAGCAGGTTTACATCCAGGATGTCTCTGTACATTGCTGCAGTCATCTTTCCCTTTATCCTGACTAGTCTCCCAGTTCCTGCCGCTGAAAAACATCCCCACGGCATGATGCTGCCACCACCATGCTTCACTTTAGGGATGGTATTGGCCTGATGATGAGCAGTGCCTGGCTTCCTCCAAATGTGAAGCCTGGCATTCACACCAAGGAGTTCAATTTTTGTCTCATCAGACCAGAGAATTTTGTTCCTTTTATTAAGGAGTGGCTTCCGCTGGCCACTCTACCATACAGGCCCAGACAGGATTGGTGCAGAGATGGTTATCCTTTTGAAGGTTCTCCTCTCCACAGAGGACCTCTGAGCTCTCACAAAGTGACCATCGGGTTCTTGGTCACCACCCTGACTAAGGCCATTCTCCCCCGATCGCTCAGTTTAGATGGCCAGCCAGCCCTAGGAACAGTTCTGGTAGTTTCGAACTTCTTCCAAATACAGATGATGGGGGCCACTGTGCTAATTGGGACCTTCAAAGCACCAGAAATTTTTCTGTAACCTTCCTCAGATTTGTGCCTCGAGACAAACCTGTCTCAGAGGTCTACAGACAATTCCTTTGACTTCATGCTTGGTTTGTGCTCTGACATGAATTGTCAACTGTGGACCTTATATAGACAGGTGTGTGCCTTTCCAAATCATGTCCAATCAACTGAATTTACCACAGGTGGACTCCAATTAAGCTGCAGAAACATCTCAAGGATGATCAGGGGAAACAGGATGCACCTGAGCTCAATTTTGAGCTTCATGGCAAAGGC
Source organism: Polypterus senegalus (assembly GCF_016835505.1). Taxonomy (NCBI): domain Eukaryota; kingdom Metazoa; phylum Chordata; class Cladistia; order Polypteriformes; family Polypteridae; genus Polypterus; species Polypterus senegalus. The sequence continues at coordinate 5,794 of NW_024379710.1, forward strand.
TGTGAATACTTATGTACATGTGCTTTCTCAATTTTTTTATTTTTAATAAATATGCAAAAATATGAAGTAATATTTTTCACATTGTCATTATGAGGTGTTGTGTGTAGAATTCTGAGGAAAAATGAATTTAATCCATTTTGGAATAAGGCTGTAACATAACAAAATGTGGAAAACTGATGCACTGTGAATTCTTTCTGGATGCACTGTATGCCCATCATTGGTACCTACCAAGATTACAAAGCTGTTGAAGGATTAAGGGCAAATCAGCAAGTTTATAAGTCATAAATGCAACGGTTGAAAAATAAATATATAAATACAGGAAGAAATACATAATATATACAGAGAACAATACAAATTTCATACCGGATCGGTTGAGTCTGGTTAACAATGACTCCACCAGTACTGTTAGCCAACACGTGTCCGGACGAGAAGGAGAAGGAAGGTTAAAGAGAGTGAAACTGAGGTAGGAACTTTGAATGTTGGCAGCATGACTGGTAAGGGAGAGAGTTAGCTGACATGATGAGAGAAGGAAGGTTGATATATTGTAATGCGTGCAAGAGACTAAATGGGAGGGGAGTAAGGCCAGGTGGATTGGAGGTGGATTCAAATTGTTCTAACATGGTGTGGATGGGAGGAGAAATGGGTAGAGGTTATTCTGAAGGAACAGTACCAAGAGTGTTTTGGAGGTGAAAGAGTGTCAGACAGAGTAATGATTATGAAGCTGGAAATTCGAGGTGTGATGATGAATGTTGTAATTGCATATGCCCATGGGTTGGTTGTGCAATGGATGAGAAAGATTCTGGAGTGAATTGGATGAAGTGATGAACATTGTCCCAAGGGACATAAAGTGGTGATTGGAGTGGATTTCAATGGACATGTTGGAGAAGGAACAGAGGAGATGAGGAGGTGATGGGTAGGTATGGTGTCAAGTAGAGGAATGAAGAAGGTCAGAGGACAGTGGATTTGCCAAAGGATGGACATGGCTGTGGTGAATCGTATTTCAAGAAGAGGAGGAACATAGCGTGATGTACAAGAGGGGAAGATGCACACAGGTGTATTAGATCCTATGCAGAAGAGAGAATCTGAAAGAGATTGAAGACTGCAAAGTGGTGGCAGGAGAAAGTGCAGTTAACAGCGCAGGATGGTTGTCTGTAAGATGACGCTGAGATCAAGAAAAGGAGAGTGAGGGTAGAGCCAAGGATCAAATGGTGGAAATTGAAAGGTAGATTGCAAGGTTGAGTTTAGGAAGGAGGTGAGAAAGGCACTGGATGGCAGTGAAGAGTTACCAGACAATTGGGCAACTACAGCAGATATAGTAAGAGTGACAGCAAAAAGGGTGCTTGGTATGACATCTGGACAGAGGAAGGAGGAAAAGGAAACCTGGTGGTGGAATGGGGAAGTACAGGAGAGTATACAGAAGAAAAGGATGGCAAAGAAGAAGTGGCATAGTCAGAGAGATGCAGAAAGTAGACAAAAGTACAGGGAGAAGAAAATCTTATAGGTGGAATACATAAAACAAGTCATACAAATATTCTTTATCATATAAAGAAAAAAAAAAACATATACAGGACTTGGAAGTAAAAAGCTGTAAATAATTGTGACTAGGGCCATGTAAGGTTGATGAAAATACTTTTGATAAATATATTTCATCTGTACCAGAAAAATATAGGTAGTACAAGTAATTAACATGACAATGTATTCCAGGTACTCCTCTTCAGTGAAAAGGAGTTTTTCTGTGATTATGGAAAAAGGAGAGGAGTTTAGGAGCATATACTGATACAGAACGCTGCCACACCCACCACACGACAAACCACCTGGTTTGGGACCAGCTTTGCAATGGGTGACACCTCAAAATCTGATGAATGATAGTTCCCTTTGACAAGTTTTGAAGACTAGAAATTAATTTGTAGTAGCATATACACTTACCACTATAATTACTCGAACTGTTAAACATGATCAAAAAATGTTATGTAAAACAGACAGTTAATGAGTTGTTTTAAGTGGCAAGAGAATATACTATAATACTTGGTTTGTGCTGCATTGTAGCTACATTTTCTTTGTGTTTAAATACTGGGCAGGGACTCTGTTTTTGTGCTATATGAATATTCTCCCATGTCTGCACAGGTTTTTCTATAGAAACTTGGGTTTTCTTTCCACGTGTCAAAGTTGTGCATTTTATGTGTATTGATTTACCAAAGGATCTATTCTGGACCCACTGTTATTTTCAATATACTGGCATTAGGCTCTATTATCTGAAAACACAAGGTGAACGACCACAGTCATGCAGATGGCACGCAGCTTTACTTCTCAATATCACCTGATGACTCTGAAACTCTATGCCCTCACAGCAAATGTCCAACTCTTCTTTCTGAATAGATCAATATAATTTCCTCAGGCTACATAAGGAAAAAACTGCAATCCTAGTCATTGGTAAAATCGTCACTGGAAATAATGAAGTTATTAGAAATAAACGTGATCCCTGTATATTAAAAGTCATCGCAGAAGTACAGAATTAGATGTAATCATGGTATCTGACCTAAACTTTAAATCGATATTTCTAGGACTGCATTTTTCCATTTAGGGAACAGTGCAAAAGTTAGACCTCTTATAACATTACATGATGCTGAGAAATTAATTCATGCTTTTCTTTTTAGTCAACTAGATTACCGTAATGTACTCCTAAGTGATCTACCTAAAAATATATTAATTGGTTGTAATTAGTTTAGAATGCATCAGCATAAACCTAACCAGAAAAGAAAATTTGAGCACATCTCACCAGACTAAGCAATATTACTCTGGTTAACTCTGTCCTTTAGAATTGACTTTAAAATACTACTATCACATTCTTCAATGGATTTGCAATCATTATGAATCTCTACTTTTTTCTGCTTTCTTTTCCATTTTGTGCCACCATCACCTGATTAACGACTATTCAGCTATCAGTAATGTTTAAATGAAGGCTGATATACCTACCTATAACTATCCACAAGATTCACTGCATCAAATCCTCTAAGACAGACTAAGAAACACTAATACTTTCTCCAGTTCATCTGGAGTTTACCATCAGACTCATCTTTAAAGACTGAAAAACAATTCTGTATATAAAGACTGTGCTTTTCTATTAATTATATATCTATTTTATGGGCTTATGATTTATTTTTTCATATTATCAAGTTATTTATATTTATTCATTACCATTCTTACCTAATTTCATTTTTCTTGATTTTAAAATATCTATTTGGCATCTTGTTAAGCACATTGAGCTACATCCTGTGTATGAAAAATGTGCTATAGAAATAAATGTTGTTGCTGAGGAGTCTAAATTGCCACAGCTGGAAAGTTGGTATTCTGGGCAATTTAATGAATTAAAAAACATCAAACAAGAGAGAAAACTATTAAGTTAAGACTTATTGGTGTAGAAGGAAGCTGCTACATGTGATAAGTTACATTGCAGGTCTGTGGTGACATGCAGTTTTAAAAAATAAAACAAAGCGCTTGGGCTTTGGGCAGGTGCAGTTGCTGATGGTAGCACGGAGGGGCAGCTCCTGAGTGCTGAAGGGAAAATTAGCAAGCCTGCATTCACATGCAGACGCATGGTGGCAAATTCCTTTTAGTGCACAGGATTCATATAGTAGGAAACAGCAAATGTGAAGAGGTCACAGGCAGTTAGGAAAATAGCCCTTAGGGAAGTGTGTGGATGTAGCTTAAGAGACAGAGGTCGCTCCAGCTCTTAAGTGCTTAGAGTGGGCTTATGCTTGAGGTCAAGTAACGGTGACAGGAGAGTTGTGCAAGGCTTGGCGTGGCGCCCCTGAATGACTAGGACTGGAGGCTAGGTCCCTTATGAGCTTGCGGTGAAATCCCCTCTCGCCACAGAGACCCTTTCGGTAAGTAGACAAGATCTTGGTTTTAGAAGAAAGCACAGAGGCCCTTGATTGTTTCTATAGACAGAACCTGCCAGTGGATTTTAACCTTGCTTTTTATGTATTTATTTTGTTATGGACTTAAACCTACATCACTTTTTTTCATTATGGTTTTTTATTGGTTTTTTGTTATGACATCCCTATTGATGGATTGGGATCAAAGATGGATAGCCACCCAATGGGAAATCACACTAAAAAGATTTGAGAGAATAAAGTTCCAACTTTTCAGCCTGATACAAAAAAACATTACTGGACTGGAATAATTTTTTGGGGTATTAAGAATGGAAGCAGAATTTAGATCACATTCCTAGGATGGATACGTAAAAAGGATGTATTTGAATTTTTGAGTGCCATCACAGATGTATGAAGGAACAGCACATTTAGGTTTGTCATGCTATGTACAGTAACCCCCTATATCGGTTCGCCCAAAGGGCTTCCTTATCGCATTTTAAATGAAGCACATCTAAATATATACCCGGGTTTTTTCGCTGGTTCCGCTTTAGGCCGGTCAATTTGGGGTTAAATTTTCAGTTTGATTGCCCAGTTGATTTCAAAAAAGGGGTTATTGGGGAGGGTTAGGCCCCAATCAGGAGTATTACAATTTAAAACCCTAATGAAAGATATGCTTCCGGGGCTTTTTTGTTTGTTTCCGCCTCTCACTCTTTTGCCTGGGAGGGGGGGGAGCAGAGGGGCTGTTTCACAGTGGCTTTTTCGAAGATGGCCCCCCCAAAAATCCCGTTTTTATGGTGTTTCAACTTAAAAGCACGTATTGATTTTTTGATTTTTGCTTTTCAGCGACACCTCTTGACAATCTTCTTCACAGTCTCCGAAGATATGATATTTTTGCATTTTTTAATTGTGGAAAGAACTGCCATCTCTGTTTAAATGAAACTTTTTAAAACGTTGACAAAAAGGGTGTTATTTCATGTCAGAGGTCTCTAATAATGTTAAAGTGTGAGATTTATAAGGGCTTAAAATATAAAAAAATAACCATACAAACATATGTTTTATTTTTAAAAATTCATTTATGCGGAGTCGGGAAACGGTTAACCGCAAAAACGAGGATACTGTATATTTTTTTTTGGGTCTGTGTTTCTTTGTACGTTTTATTGTCAGACGTGGGACAATCAAATAAAATTTATTGTACTAAGTACGATGGTAAAAAATTTTTTTGGAAGAATTTACAAATATTCATTTGAAAGGGAAAAGGTTAAAAAGTTCAACATTACAAACAGATAAAAAAAAAATTTTATATTTTGCAAAAATGAATTTTTCACACCCAAAGGGTTGCATGTGTTTTCCCCAGTTTTTATTTTTAATAAATTTGCAAAAGCCTCAAGAAATTTTTTTTCAGTTTTATTAGGGGGTTTTTGGGTAAATTCTGAGGAAAAATAATTTTTTTTGGAAAAACTTAACATAACAAAATGTGGAAAAGTGACCCCTGTGAATACTTCCTGGATGCATTTAATACTAACAGTACTGGCCTGATATCCCAGCACCACCACAACAAACCACTTGTACGGGGACAAGAAAAAAAAAGCAGCAAAGAGAAAAGAAAGTTAGGAAAAAAATTAAAGAAGTCTCAAAGAATTTCCCGGGCCAAGGGAAAAAAAAATGATAAACAAAAACCCAAAAAGGGATTGTACTATTTTTGAATTCTGAAGGACCCCACTTGTTTTAAAAATGTATTTTTTGGATATAAAGTTATAGGGTTTTCCATGAAGATACAGACATATATGAAATATAATTTAATTTTTTTTTTTTTGGCTAGCCTAAAACATTTGCTATTTCAGTAAAAAATTGTGGACTGGACTGGGGGAGGCTCACAAGTTAACCTAAAACCCAAATAGAGAACAAACAGCCAAAAATTAATTGATTTCAAAGGGATTTATTAAAGGGAAGAAAAACAAAAAAAAAAGGAACAGAAAGGATAAAATAAATAAAGACCCATGCCCCACTGAGCCCACGTTGTTGTGTTTCACACCCATAGGTATTACAGGTATTTAGCCCAGCCATTATTTGCTTTGAGATATCACCTTGAAATTAGTGCGGGGAGTAAAGGGGGAGATGACGGATAGGAAGCTAAATGCAACTTTAGGGTGAAATGGAAATACAGTAACAGCTTTGTGATAAGATACAATAGTTTCTTTAAAACACAAAGAGCTGGCAGAGAGGTGCAATGGATTAAAGGTGAGCCAGGTTTAGGGGTTTTTTGTATTTTGAATTTGGTAATAAAGAGAAACTTTTAATGTTACAGCCAAAAGTATAATTTAAAACACATCAATAAAAAAAAAGCCACAGGCAAATTTTAAAACGGGAACAATTCAACAATTTTTTTTTTCTTTTTAACCCATGCCCAAAATTTTTAAAAGCTAGGGTTATTGTTTTTTTTGAAAGTTTTCTTTTTAAAATAATGACTGAATTTTTTAAAACTTACCCCAAAAAATTAAAGATAATGTATTCACACCTTCCCAAAATTTTTATTTGCTTTAAAAATTTCCTGCAAAAATCAATTTGGGAGCAAAAATAAAATGTTTAAAAAGCCCTGTTAAAAAAATCATTAAAAGGGAGATGCTACATTTCATTAGACTGGATTTTGAAAACTAAAACAGCTCTTCAAAACAGCAAAACTGCTCAATTTTAATTTTTTTACTAAATCAGTGATTAAAGTCCTTCAATACAGGTCATATCTGTTACTGCTAGATTCAGTTGTGGCCCATATTAGTCTTAACTTTAATCTTATTATTCAGTGTCAGTTCAACAAAATAATCTTTAGAAACAATTTAATAATGCCCCGGGGAAAACCAATCATGCAAGGAAATTAAACAGAAATTTTTTGAAAAAGTAGCATTAAATGAGATACAATGCTGAAGACAGCTGATGAGCAATTGGGGAAAAGAAGGAAATCTTTTTAAATGCGGTTTTTTCACCTGAAAACTACAGAGAATGTAAAACAAGTAGTTAAAACAATTTTTCAACAATGAATCAATTATTTTTTACAGAGTGCTTAGAAAACATGAGAAAGAAGTTGAAAACTTTTAAGTTTTGTAGTCTTTTCAATTAAAAACACACAAGGGGAAAACATATTAGAAAAAACTTTTTTAGTTCTAAGTTCCATTTTGGCTAGTTTTTCATCATTATGAAAGTGCATGGATTGAGTAAAATTTTAAATTTGGTGACAACAAAAAGTATCAATTAATCTCGGGGACCACTTGACCACTGCAAAACCCTATTTTAAAAAACTTACCCTAAAAAAGATTCAAACTATAAAAAATAAGCAGATTCAGATATGTGTCAAAAAAAAACCGAAGGGTTTGAAAATTTTTTATCTGAAAGGAAATTTTTGTAAAAATTTTCCCAAAAACCCGGGAGGGTAATTTTGATTCCCTTTTCCCCCCTAAATTCTCATTAAATTATGTTCGAAAAAAGGGTTTTCCCCTGTTTTTAAAAAGGTCATGTGGGAAAAAGGGGGAAAACAGTGATAAAAATTTTTAAAGTCAGTAATATAAAAAATCAGCTTTTAAAAGAAACTAAAAGGGGCCCAAACACCACCCGGGTGTCTCTGTTTTTTACGAAATCATTCTATTATGTGAATACTCAGATGGTAAAGATTGAAAAAATGACTATACTCTATGGTGGGGCATGTACAAAAACTGAAAATACTTTTTAAATTTTTACTGCTTAGAGATTCAAACACTAAAACATTTTTCACTTTTACTTCTTTCAAGTGGATTACAGCTGCCCTGCCACAAGCTAACACGTAAAACTTTTTCTGGTAACTTAGTTAATTTTTGGTGATTAGTTGTCATCTATTCATTTTTTAGATTTTTTGAAGAAGCCTAAAGAAACCAGCAGTGAACCCAAAAATATTCATCCAATATTTTCAAAAAAATGCAAGGCGATATTTTGCTCAAATCCAAAATATTGCAGAAATAGATCTTGTAGTGTCTTCCATAGATATTGCATTTCCTCAAAACAGCAAGTATCACCATTATATATGTTAAACCAATGTTTTAACCGCCAATTAAATTTAAGTTATTATAAGCCACTATTTTTTTTAAAGGGGTTTAATATTTTTCAAAAAAGATTAAAAATGTTCTAATAAAAGAAATGCAAGGTGACCTAGGGTTTGGTGCTGGGACCAGTTCTTTTTTTATATCTGATGTCATGGGAGAGGGAAAATTGAAATGCCATTTTAAATTTTACTAATTTTGATTAATAAATGTATGAACAGAAAAGAAATTTTTTTAAACCCAAAAAAGGTTTGAATTTTAATTGAGCTGAAAAATTTTTAAAGTTTAGGCATTTTTTTCCACGGATGTAAATTTTAATAAATTAATATGTATGTTTTAGGTTTTTTTTTTTATCAAAAAAACTGAAAAAAGGATGGTTTCTTAAACTGGGATTCCAAAAAAATCTTTTTATTTAATTTGCAACTTTAAAAAATAACATTCATTCCCAATAATAACAATGTATAATCATTTATAAAAAACATATATATATATATAATATATATATATATATATATAAATAAGAATACCCGGCGGGGAAATGTTGTTAAAAAGTTTTAAAAAAAAAGGAAAAAATTTTTAAAAATAAGGAACAGATTAAAAAATTTTTTTGTTTTTTTAAGTTTTGTTGTCATATCTTTTACTTTTTTATCTATATATATATCTAAATTATATATATATATATATATATATATGTATCTATCTTCATCTTACCCAAAATATATATATCAAAAAACCGGCTTGGGGAGAATAAAAAAAAAAAGGGAAACATTTTAAAAATAAGTAAAGATTGACAATTTAATTGTTTTGAATGAGGTTGTGGGATATATATATATATTATATATATATCTATATATATTATTTTTATCTATTTATACATTCATATCTTTTAGATATGTATATAATTTTTTATATATCAAAATACCCCTTCAGCGGGGGAAATTAAAAAAAAGGGAAAAATTTTAATAATCGAAAGATTGACAATGTAATTGTTTTGTCATTTCATGAGGTTGCTGGCATAATATATATATGAAAATCCCCTACGGAATAGTTTTAAAAAAAACTGAAAGAAAAGGAAACATTTTGAAAATAACGAACCTGATTTCAATGTAATTGTTTTTTCACGTTGTGGGGATATTTTTTATATATATATATTTTAAAAAAAAAATAAATATATATATATATATATATATATATATATATAAAAAAAAATCCCTTTTTTTTCAACATATAATAAACCCAAACAAATAACAAAAATATATAATATATATATATATACATATATACACACCCCATATATAAAATATATATAATATAATAATATCTAATATAACACACATTTTAGATCAGTAATCGCTGTTTGTTAAAACGGGGTTTACTCGCCTTATAATAACAAATCAAATCATTCGGTTTTTGCCCTATTCATTTTTTGAGCTGGCGCCTATCTTGTTTTGACAGGTTCGTTTCTGTTTGCGGAGGTTCTGTGTTTTGGGGATTTGGATGGATTGCAGGTGCTATAAGGGGCTCCTTTGGGGGTTTTTTTAGTCTTTATCACTGACAAGAGCTTTCCCCAGATTTGTCCCAAAAATGACAAGGTTGACCCCATGTAACGGTTTTTTTTTCATCAAAATCACCAAAGGCCGCAAACTCAGTCGCCAGTTTATTAAAAAGGCATTTGGGGGAAAACCGGTGCGACTTGGTTTAACAGTACTTGGGAACAGGGAAATGGGGGGGGTGAACTGGGAGGTTCCCATAAAAGCACTTTATTTAAATCAAGTATTGTCCGGGGTTTAAAAAAAATCCGCTGAAGTGTCAGATTCTTATTTAATTATGCTGTTTTCGTATTTTTGAATTGCATTCAGGTTACCCTGATGAAGCGCTAAGCGCGCATTTGGGATTTAGTTTATTTTTTCCAGCCCCATTCCCCGGGTTTAATAAAAATTTTCGTATAAAAATGATCTTGGGCGGAAAATTTCCCCCCCGGGCGGTTGGCTGGGCCCGGTTTGAAAATATGGACTAAATAGAACTTGAAAAAGGGAAGTTTTTCAAATGTGATCCCAATTTAGATAGAGTTGCGGAAAATCAGCCTGCATGCCCCAATGAGTCATCCTCCCCCCGCCTTACTTTTGTCTTAATGAATACACTGAGATGGTTTAAAAAAAATTTATCTAATAAAGTATCCATTATTAAATAGTAGAGCGGGGTATATATAATAAAAATATATATATATATACCCCTATGGCGAGAAGAGGTTTAAAAAGGGAGAAAGAAAAGTGAAATTTTAAAATAAGGACCAATATACATATTTGTTTTGTGAGTTTCGGTGGTGTCAAGGATTTGAATTTTATTATTTCTTAATCAGGTTAAATTTTTAGGATGTGTTGTGTTGTTACATTCCGGTTTGTCAATCGTTTAAAAGATGACAGGTTTTATTATCGATTTGTTTTTTACGCATCAAAAAAAGCCGCCTTCTTTTTCAGACCGACACACTGTCCGGGTTTTTTTTTCACTGTCTTTCCTTTGGGGGACATTGACTTTTTTCCCCCGGGCGGGTAGCTGGATTTATGAAATGCTTATCGATGTTTATATTTTTTTTCTGCCTTTCAATTTGTAATTGGGGTTTTTTTCACCCCCTTTTTAACTGTTGTTTTTTTCTGTACTCGCGTTCCTAGCGCTTGTGCATGCATGGGTTCAGCTGTGTGGTGCCATCTGTGCGTCCGGGGTGATTTAATGTTACCTTAGTCCGACTTAAAATTTTTTCAGTTTGCTTTAGTTTGTCAAACACCACCCGACCATCTCATTTTTCCCCCATAAAAAGTCCTTTACCCCTGAATACACCGGGCAGTTTGTTTTGGGTTTCCGGAGGGGGGGCTTATATGGGCAGGCATAAATTACAAAGCCGCGCAGCCTGTTAGAACTTAATTTAAAGGGAGGTTTACATTGCTTTTTTTCCGGGGGCAGAACTCATGTTATGGTTTTATATGCACCTTTTTATTGTTTGCTGCCTTCTCAATTTAAAATGCGTTTTCGCTTTTTTAGGCTTCCTGGTTTCTTGGGAAGGTACGGGTGGGAGGGGGATGATGTCACCCAAAAATGCCCCCGGCGTTGAAGCTCATCTCCTTTCAGTAAATGGAAAAACTGCTTCCGTTATGAAAATTACGCGTGAATTTTGAAAAAAACCCCCCCAACTTTTGTAAGGAAGCTGTGGAATGAACCTGCCAAATTTCAGCCTCCACCCACCGGAAGTTGGAGAATTAGTGATGAGTCAGTGAGTGAGCGGGGGGGGGAGTGAGTGAGTGAGTGAGGGCTTTTGTTTATTAGTATAAGATTTATATATATATATATATATATATATATATATATATATATATACTAGAAAAAACCGGAGCGGAGAAGAGTGTGTTAAAGAAGCAATGAAAAAAAAAAGGAAAAATTTTGAAAAAAAAAAGAACATGATTGTCAAGTAATTTTTTTTCTGTTGTGAGGGATAGTAGTGTTGTAATAAATATATATATATATAATTTTTCACACACACAATAAAAATATATATATATACATATCTATAAAATAACATATATAATACATATATATATTTTAATATAAAAAATATATAAAACACACATAAATACATACACAAAATACATACACACACAAAAAAAATATATATATAATACATACATAAAACACACAATATAAAATATATATACACATATACAAAATATCTAAAATATACACACAGATTTTTTAATCGTGCAACGCTGTTTAAAACGGATCTCCCGCCTTTCGTGCAAGTCTTTGGGTAAAACTATCATTTGTTCAAGTTCTATTTAAATTTTAAATAGAAGGAATTTTTATTTAGTCGACAGAAATATCTTTGGTAGGAATGGTAAAACAGACAGGAATATTTGAATAAATCAACTCAAACCTTAAACAACTTATAATATTTTGCTCTCCATAAAAATATATCCTGTCTAAATTATACAAGTTAGAAATAAAGTAAGCGTTAAAGAACAAACATTCAAATTTCTTTACTCTTATGTAATTTTATATAAAAATAAACTTAGATTTTAAATATCCCAAAAGATTTTGCTCTCCATAAAAATATATCCTGTCAAAATTATACAAATTCAAATATGAACATGCTGCATAACAAAACCTGGAAATATAAATAAAATGTGTTCCTTTCAGCAATAACAAATCAAATCATTCAGTTGTCTTTGCTCATATGTCATTTTAGAGCTGGACGCCTGGCATCTTTTTTTGGCCACAGGTTCGTTTCTGTTTGGTGTGAGGTTCTGTGTTGTGGAGATTCTCAGGATGGATTGCAGGTGCTCATCAGTGAGGCGACTCCTGTGTGCTGTTTTGTTAGTCTTTATCACTGAGAAGAGCTTCTCACACAGATATGTGCTACCAAACATGCACAAGGTTCGAGCCGCATGTAGGCGGACTTTTTGTTCTTCAAAGTCACCAAAGCGCCGTGCAAACTCAGTGCGCTCAGTTTATCAGCAAAGTGCGTATTTGGGAACACCGAGTGACGACTTGGTTTAACATTACTTGGCAACAGGGAAAGTGGGGCAAGGTTGCACTGGTGCATTTGTGTCTCCCATAAAAGCAGCTTCACTTGAAATCACTTTGTGATTGTGCACGGTTAAAAACGTCCGCTGAAGTGTCAGATTCTTATTTAATTATGCTGCTTTCTGTATCTTCTGCATTGCATTCAGGTTACCCTGATGTTTTGTCTCATAGTGCCGTCTTAGATTAAATTCTGTAATTACAGCCACATTAGCTCCACAAATGAGACACCACGGGTTCAGTAAACATATACTCAGCCTCCCATCGGTTTTTAAAGGCTCTATTTTCAGAATCAACTTTTCTCTTCAGCATCGTGTGAGCTAGCTTCACAATAACTTGCAGCATCATAAGGTAGACTTGATTAACTGTAAGTGTTAGGCAAACTGCATTATGGGATCTGTAGTTTATTGTGTTACCAGCGCTTCATATACCCGGCTTTAATAACAATAATACAGTATATAAAATGATCTTCGGCCGGATATAATTACGCCGGGCGGATGTGGCCCCGACCCTTGAGTTTGACACATATGGACTAAATAGAACTTGAAAAGATATATTTTTCAAATGTGATCGCAATTCAGATAGAGTTGACGCACTACAGCCTGCATGCCTCAATAAGTCATCCTCCTCGCTTCTTACTTTTTACCGTTCATCTAATGAATAAACTGAGTATGGCTTTACCAAAACAATCATTGATGGCGAATAAAGTATCCATTATTCGAGTATGTAGATCGGGATATATATATATATATATATACCCGCAGACGCAGCGAGAAGTAGTGTGTTAAAAAGCTAGAAAAGAAAAGGGAACATTTTAAAAATAGCGTAACATGACTGTCAATATACAGTATTTGTTTTGTGAGTGTTACTGAGTGTTGCTGTCATCAAGGATTTGATTATCATTATTTCTTTCAATCAGGTTAGTATTTGTAGGATGTGTTGTGTTCAAGTTACATCCCGTGTTTGTCAATCGTTGTAAAGATGACAGGTTTCATTCATCGATTCGCTTCTTACTGCATCAATAAACAGCTCGTCTTCTTCTTTATCTGAGACCTGACACACTGCATGCACGGGTTTTTTTTACACTGTCTTCCTTTAGCGGGACATTGACTTTTTCCAACGTGTGCTTTGTTTTGGATTTATGAATATGCTTGTATGTATCAGACGCTTCATATTTTTTGCTGCCTTTTCAATTGTGTAATTCGGTTTTTGTTCAGCGCTCTTTGGAACTGTTGCTTTTATCTGTGCACTCGTCAGTTCACGCGGAGCCGCGCCGGTGTACATGCATCGGTTCCCAGCTGTGCTGGTGCCATCTCGTGCTATGTCCATGGCTGTATTTAATGTTACCTTAGTCCTGGCACTTAAAACTTTTCTCGCAGTTTCACTGAGTTTGTACCAAACACCACCCTGACCATCTCATCTTCCTCTCATAAGCACAGTCCTTCACCCGTGAATATTTAGTGGAGTTTGCTATTGGATTGCGCTGACGGACGGCCTTATATGGGCAGGCACTAAATTACAACCGCCAGCGCCAGCCTGTCTATGAACTTAATTTAAAGTGTAGGTTTACATCGTGCTTTGTTTTCGAAGTAGCAGAACTCATGAATATGGTTGTATATGTCATCACTTTCGCTTCTTATTGTTTCGCTGCCTTCTCAATTATATAATGCATGTTTTCTTCAGTGCTTTTTTGAGGTCTTCCTGGTTTTCTATGTACTGTGTGATTACGTGGGAGGCGTGATGATGTGACACGAAACTCCGCCCACGGCGTTGAAGCTCATCTCCATTACAGTAAATGGAGAAAAACTGCTTCCAGTTATGACCATTACGCGTAGAATTTCGATATAAAACCTGCCCAACTTTTGTAAGGAAGCTGTAAGGAATGAACCTGCCAAATTTCAGCCTTCCACCCACACGGGAAGTTGGAGAATTAGTGATGAGTGAGTGAGTCAGTGAGTGAGTGAGGGCTTTGCCTTTTATTAGTATAGATATACACATATATACATACAGTGGAGTACGGGCATATTCTGACCCCCTCAATTTTCACTCTTTGTTATATTGCAGCCATTTGCTAAAATCATTTAAAGTAATTTTTTTCTTCATTAATGTACACACAGCCCCCCATATTGACAGACAAAAAAAAAATTTTGAAATTGTTGCATATTTATTAAAAAAGAAAAAGTGAAATATCACATGGTCCTAAGTATTCAGACCCTTTGCTCAGTATTTAGTAGAAGCACCCTTTTGAGCTAATACAGCCATGAGTCTTCTTGGGAAAGATGCAACGAGTTTTTAACACCTGGATTTGGGGATCCTCTGCCATTCCTCCTTGCAGATCCTCTCCAGTTCTGTCAGGTTGGATGGTAAACATTGGTGGATAGCCATTTTTAGGTCTCTCCGGAGATGCTCAAGGCTCTGGCTGGGCCATTCAAGAACAGTCACAGAGTTGTTGTGAAGCCACTCCTTCATTATTTTAGCTGTGTGCTTAGGGTCATTGTCTTGTTGGAAGGTAAACCTTTGGCCCAGTCTGAGGTCCTTAGCACTCTGGAGAAGGTTTTTGTCCAGGATATCCCTGTACTTGGCCGCATTCATCTTTCCCTCGATTGCAACCAGTCATCCTGTCCCTGCAGCTGAAAACACCCCACGGCATGATGCTGCCACATGCTTCACTGTGGGGACTGTATTGGACAATTGATGAGCAGTGCCTGGTTGTCTCCACACATACCGCTTAGAATTAAGGCCAAAAAAAACTATCTTGGTCTCATCAGACCAGAGAATCTTACATAGAGCCTTACCAAACTCCATGCGGGCTGTCAGGTGTCTTGCACTGATGAGAGGCTTCTGAAAGGCCACTCTGCCATAAAGCCCTGACTGGTGGAGGGCTGCAGTGATGGTTGACTTTCTACAACTTTCTCCCATCTCCTGACTGCATCTCTGGAGCTCAGCCAAAGTGGTCTTTGGGTTCTTCTTTACCTCTCTCACCAAGGCTCTTCTCCCCAGTAGCTCAGCTTGGCGGATGGCCAGCTCTAGGAAGGGTTCTGGCGTCCCAAACGCGTCTTCCATTTAAGGATTATGGAGGCCACTGTGCTCTTGGGAACCTTGCCACAACTCTGACTCTGAGCTCTTGAGGCAGCCACAGTCCTGTGGCTTTCCTAATCAAGTCCAATCAGTATAATCAAACACAGCTGGACTCAAATGAAGGTGATCTTAAGCATGATCAGAAGAAATGGAAAGCATTTCTTAAATAGAGTTAAATTTAGGAGTGTCACAGCAAAGGGTCTGAATACTTAGGACCATGTGATATTTCAGTTTTTCTTTTAATAAATCTGCAACAATTTCAAAATTCTTTTTTTTGTCTGTCAATATGGGGTGCTATGTGTACATTAATGAGGAAAAAAATTAATTTAAATGATTTTAGCAAATGGCTGCAATATAACAAAGAGTGAAAAATTGAAGGGGGTCTGAATACTTTCCGTACCCACTGTATGTATGTGTGTGTGTGTGTATATATATACACACAGTGGTGTGAAAAACTATTTGCCCCCTTCCTGATTTCTTATTCTTTTGCATGTTTGTCACACAAAATGTTTCTGATCATCAAACACATTTAACCATTAGTCAAATATAACACAAGTAAACACAAAATGCAGTTTTTAAATGATGGTTTTATTATTTAGGAGAAAAAATCAAACCTACATGGCCCTGTGTGAAAAAGTAATTGCCCCCTGAACCTAATAACTGGTTGGGTCACCCTTAGCAGCAATAACTGCAATCAAGCGTTTGCGATAAGTTGCAATGAGTCTTTACAGCTCTGGAGGAATTTTGGCCCACTCATCTTTGCAGAATTGTTGTAATTCAGCTTTATTTGAGGGTTTTCTAGCATGAACCGCCTTTTTAAGGTCATGCCATAGCATCTCAATTGGATTCAGGTCAGGACTTTGACTAGGCCACTCCAAAGTCTTAATTTTGTTTTTCTTCAGCCATTCAGAGGTGGATTTGCTGGTGTGTTTTGGGTCATTGTCCTGTTGCAGCACCCAAGATCGCTTCAGCTTGAGTTGACGAACAGATGGCCGGACATTCTCCTTCAGGATTTTTGGTAGACAGTAGAATTCATGGTTCCTTCTATCACAGCAAGCCTTCCAGGTCCTGAAGCAGCAAAACAACCCCAGACCATCACACTACCACCACCATATTTTACTGTTGGTATGATGTTCTTTTTCTGAAATGCTTTGTTCCTTTTACGCCAGATGTAACGGGACATTTGCATTCCAAAAAGTTCAACTTTTGTCTCATCAGTCCACAAGGTATTTTCCCAAAAGTCTTGGCAATCATTGAGATGTTTCTTAGCAAAATTGAGACGAGTCCTAATGTTCTTTTTGCTTAACAGTGGTTTGCGCCTTGGAAATCTGCCATGCAGGCGCTTTTGCCCAGTCTCTTTCTTATGGTGGAGTCGTGAACACTGACCTTAATTGAGGCAAGTGAGGCCTGCAGTTCTTTAGACGTTGTCCTGGGGTCTTTGTGACCTCTCGGATGAGTCGTCTCTGCACTCTTGGGGTAATTTTGGTCGGCCGGCCACTCCTGGGAAGGTTCACCACTGTTCCATGTTTTTCCCATTTGTGGATAATGGCTCTCACTGTGGTTCGCTGGAGTCCTAAAGCTTTAGAAATGGCTTTATAACCTTTACCAGACTGATAGATCTCAATTACTTCTGTTCTCATTTGTTCCTGAATTTCTTTGGATCTTGACATGCTGTCTAGCTTTTGAGGTGCTTTTGGTCTACTTCTCTGTGTCAGGCAGCTCCTACTTAAGTGATTTCTTGATTGAAACAGGTGTGGCAGTAATCAGGCCTGGGGGTGGCTATGGAAATTGAACTCAGGTGTGATACACCACAGTTAGGTTATTTTTAACAAGGGGCAATTACTTTTCACACAGGGCCATGTAGGTTTGGATTTTTTTACTAAATAATAAAACCATCATTTAAAAACTGCATTTTGTGTTTACTTGTGTTATATCTGACTAATGGTTAAATGTGTTTGATGATCAGAAACATTTTGTGTGACAAACATGCAAAAGAATAAGAAATCAGAAAGGTGGCAAATAGTTTTCACACCACTGTGTGTGTATGTGTGTATATATATATATATATATATATATATATATATATATATATATATATATATATATATATATATATATACACATATACATATATATTTCACATATATATTATGCATCTAAAATAAAGCTTTCTTTTTATATACAAAGTAAATGATTGTCCTAGTTTGAGAGAACTTGTTTAGATTCCACAAATTTGCAAATAAAAACCCTGTTTACTTAGAAATTTACAATTATATTAAAATTGTCATCTGCTTGTAACAAAAAACAAAATTAAAACCATGTGAAAAGATAATTTATTAATGTTGAAGGAAAATTGTTAAAACTTACACATCAAAACACACACATTCACTAAAATTTTAATTCAACTCAGACATTAAATACTGTTAATAATAACTGCATCACAACAAATTTTATGCTTCAAGTGATATTTACTTCTTAGTGTCATACTGGAAAATATTAATATTGATATTAAATCAACCTCAAAAAGAGATACTGTTCTGGTTAAATGATCAACAGCATAGATAAGGTTTTAAAAAAAAAGAAAAAAAGTAGCATAGTAAAACTTATTATTTGTTCTCTGTCAGCTCAGTTAAAGTACTGCCTTTTAATCTCCAGTTTCTAACAATATATATTACATTCATGTTAAGCATATGTATCTTAAAATATACATCCAGTCCACAGAAAGAACACATTAAAGAAAACATTCATCCTTTTTAGCATATACATACATTATTACCGTTGCCTCTGTCAGTATTCTAAAAACATTTTGGTACTTGTATTTTTAATAATGTATATTTTTCAGGAATTTTTTACTATTATTTTTAGCAGCACTAATTTAACATATCTCCTTTACTATTTGTCTGTCATACACAAAGAAGAATGTGGCAGCATATTTTACTACGAATATCTGCCGTTAACTCACCAAGATTGGAAGTCATGTACTGGTACTGTACATCATTGCTTCATACAAATAAAAATGCAAAAATATTAAAGTACTAAAATAATTTGAGAAGTAGATTCATACTGACATGCAATTTATGAAGATTGCTTGCTGTAATGAGAAGGCTTAGTGTATATTTATATGGTGCATAAGAAAGATTTTTAAGGTTCAATGAAATTCATTGGGGAAATTATTCTCTTTTGGAGTAAAGAAAGAGTATGAAAAAGGTTTATGGTACTTAGTCAGCCCTTTAAAGTGTTCACATAAGCACACATATATCAAAAACAGTGTAGTTCTGATTACTAAAAAAAAATACATGACTAGTCCAGAAAGTACAGAAACAGAAGAGTTCTGGGGGCTTTGAGCCTTTATCAATGAAACAACTGGAATAACCTTAAGCTTCCACCATTTTTATTTTTAGCTTAAAATTAACCAATTACCCTTAGCTTATTGCTTATTTTTGCAGTTCCATTCCTACAGAAATCTACTCTGACAGCCATCCGTACCTTGATTTTTTATCCACTTACTTCTTGTCAAGGATGTTGGAGCCTTTATTCTTAAATATATCTAGCTTCCAGGTCATGATCTATCAGTGATGCAAAATTTAAAAAAATTCTAGTAGATAAATTCTCAGAAACAGTCAAAACCATTGCCTTATAACTGATCATGCAAACTCATGTTCAGGCATACACTGAATAAAGCAGCTTATTATTTCAAGTTAATTTGAAAGTTATTTCTGAATGATTTAGTCTCACTGAAGGAAACAAATCAATTTAACCGCAGAGCGCATTTAAATAAAGGAAAATAACTGATTGTCTTGTCAAAACAAAAAAAAATATATATTAGAAGTATACAAAGCATTGATTGTGATACAATTACTAATAAAAAAGCCTGAAACTATATTGTGTACGTGGGGCAATGACTGTCTGCATTAACAATGTTTCACTTAAAACATATTTCGATTACAGTATGTAACACAGGCACTTGGTGAAATATAATCCCATTAAACTAAAGATAAAATATCACTTTTAGAATTAGTAGTTGGTATAAACTCATTTCAGATTGGGAAAGCAGCCGGTACTGATGGCTACCAAGTGGAATTTTGTATATTAAAAAAAAAATTATCAAATAAGTTAGCTCCACTATTATTAGTAATGGTTATAGAAGCTAAAGACAAAAGATTCTGCTTTTCGCCAAGCATTAATTTACAAGGACTTACTACAATGTGCATCGCACAGACCAATCTCTCTTCTGAATAACAATGTTAAGATACTCTCCAAAGTTCTAGTCAGAAGGATTGAGAAAGTGCTGACTTCTGTAATATCACAAGACCAAACAGGATTCATTAAAGGCAGACACAACTTCTAACCTTCAATGCTTGTTTATTAGAATATATTCATACATTATATCTAACACCCCAGAGATCCTGTTATCTTTAGATGCAGAAAAAGCATTTGATATGGTTGAATGTGACTACCTATTCACCACATTGCACACATATGTGCCTGGATCAAACTAATTTATACTAGTCTTAAATAAAATGTGACTAGATGGTCTACCCTCTACCTTACATTAGCAGTTTAGAATCAACATTGTTTAGATGACTATTTTTCCCAAGCTGCTCTTTCTATTTCAAAGCATTCCCATATACAGTACATTAACAAATAATTTTTTTAAGAAATTAGACTCAATCATAAATTCATTTAGAATTTGAAACCACCATAAATCTAAAGGGTGACACTACAACAACCTAAGGCAGAAGGGGGCATAGCACTACTCAATTTTCAATTTTATTACTGGGCGGCAAATATACAAGCTATAAAGACCTGGACATCAACACAAATTGATGAATATCCACAAGCCTGGTCTGCAATAGAAATAAAATATTGTAGGACTTCTGCATATTTCCTGCTTTGTGCCCCAGTTAACACAAACTACTGTCATTATACTAAAAATCCAATTACCCTTCATTGTCTCAGAATATGTAACCAATTTAGGAAGCACTTTAAGTCAGAGAAAGCTTTTATCTGTTGCACCTCTACATAACAACCACCTTTTTCCACCCTCTCAAACATATACACTATTCAATATCTGGAAAATGTCCAGGATTAAAACACTTAAGAGACTTGTTCATAGATAACGTCTTTGAATCCTATGAACAATTACACTTCAAATACAAATTCTCATCAGCATAACTCCTCCACTACTACCTTTTTAATTTTCCTCACCTTCTACCTTGTCTATACTAATAAAAGGCAAAGCCCTGACTGACTCACTCACTCACTAATTCTCCAACTTCTCATGTAGATAGAAGGCTGAAATTTGGCAGGCTCATTCCTTCTAGCTTACTTACAAAGTTAAGCAGGTTTCATTTGAAATTCTACATGTAACGGTCATAACTGAATCCTACTTACGCATATATATACTTTCTTAGCCTGTAGCTCGGTGCGCGTGTGTGGAGGTTGCTTCACCCATCACCACGCTTCCCACGTAGTTGTCTGCCTCACAAGATACAACTTTAATGAGAAGATGCAGGGTATAAATGAGACTTTGTAACGGAGTTAAAATTGCAGGTGAAGGACTGTGCTTATGCAAACGAAGATGAGATGGTCAGGGATAGAATAGTGTTTGGCACAAACTAAGCAAAAGTCTGAGAGAAACTTTTAAGTGCGGTCTGAGCTAACATTAAATAAAGCTGTGGACATCGCAATATCGCGTGATAGCACAAGCACAGCTGAGAACCTTTGATGCATGTACATCCGAGCTGCTCCGTGAACTGACCGTGTAGCGCAGTATGCACACAAAAGCAAGACCTCAAAGAGCTGAACAAAAAGCATTACACAATTGAGAAGGCAGCAAAAGAATATGAGGCGAGTGGCGCATACAAACATATTCATAAGTGCAGCTACTGCGGAAACAAAGCACACAGTAGAAAAAGTCGATGTCCAGCTAAAGGAAGACAGTGTAAAAAATGTGGTAAATTGAATGACTTCGCTAACGTTTGCAGGACTGAGAAAGGTAAACCCGTGCATGTGGTGTGTGATGTTTCAGGTAAAGAGGAAGGCGAGCTGTTTATTGATGCAGTAAGAAAGGAACAACCCTCTGAAGCTGAACAAGCCTTTGTAGACATATCAATAGGAAAGCAAGGTGTAAAGCTTAAAGTTTAAATTAAGTTCACAGACACGCTGCCGCTAAATATTCGCAGGCAAATTCACAACTTAATACCGGGAATGCCTGTTAAACATCTTAGATTCACGAGTATCGATTTAGGTAGTGAACACTTCGATGAATGAAACCTGTTATCTTTACAACGGTTGACAAACACGGAATGTAACTTGCACACAACACATCCTCCAAATATGAACCTGACTGAAAGAAATAATTATAATCAAATCCTTGATGACAGCAACACTCATAACAGTCACAAAACAATTACATTGACAATCATGTTACATTATTTTTAAAATGTTTCCTTTTCTTTTTCATAACTTCTTTAACACACTACTTCTCCGCTGCGAAGTGCGGGTATTTTGCTAGTTCTATTCTAAGACTCAGATAGCATCTCTACAAATTTACAAAATATTTTAGTCTTTTCATTTCAAAGACCTCAAAGACATTTCATTGGGAAAGGATCTGTCACTTAATATTTCAGAAACAGAGAGAAAGTCAGCCATGCACAGAATACACTCGTGCTCCAACTGTGCTAAGCATTCAGTCATTCAACTTAAAATCTTTTATTAAAGCGCATTTATCTCACTTAAAATTGCTCAAAATGTTTCCAGGGAAAATTCAACCTGTGAATGTTGCAATTTAGCTCCATTCTCACTGGGACACATGTTGTGGGTGGTCACCAAATTAACATTTTCGGCAAAAATCTTTGTATGCCTCCCAGTCAGCCTTGGTGCCAAAATCACTCCTAACCCATTAACAGCTGTGTTTGGTGTACTCCTACATGGCCCTAAAGTGGAGAAGGACAAACAAACTGTAATTTCCTTTACTATACTACTGGCACATATACTTATCTTGCTCAACTTGAAGAATCCCACCACACCACTCTTGTCAGTGGGTAATACATTTTTTCCAATATCAAGTAGTATAGAACGTCAATCACTTAGAGGGTCTGTTCAAAATATGGCAGGATCTAATCAATAACATTTTAGAACAAGCTTCCATTTACGGGAAAAGGACAGATGATCTGTGACTTTACATAAATATCAGAAGATTCAAATTACACATATTCTTTATCCTGCCATAGCTCTTCCAAACCTATCACGCAAAGTTTAGTTGCTACCACAGTGTGCATGGTCTGTGTTACTTGTGTCTAATGATTTATTTACATCTGTTACTGCTGTAACTGTTGCTATCATCATGGAGCCAACATATTCTCCAACATTAACACCCAAAATTAAAAGAGAAAGGACCTCCTTAACTTTGGAAACTAAATTGCAAAAATTAAACTATACTGGCAAAAAGAATGGAAAATTCACATGCTAAATTAATAGTGGATTGTGAGTGATGTGAAGCGGGAATGTGGAAGTGGTATAATAAACAAAAAATGCATCGCTTATTTTGGAAATACAGTAAGAACTTCATACCAAACCAATACAACTTTCCAGTAGGTTAAACAAAACTTAAAACAAGTAGTACTGTACAATGTACATTTATTTTCTAGATGTTAGTTATAGTGTTAGCAGATAGGTTGATGCTGAACCATAAGCATTAAATATCAGGTGTCAAAAATATTCAAATGGTGTGGACTTACTGTAGCACAGAATGCAAAGCCTAATATTAAGTTCAAACTAAAAGAATGAACCTGTTGTACCATGATACAGCACTGTCTCTGTACTCACACTACCAATGATTAAATATTCTTGTTTTCCTCTGAATAATGGAAGCTTAAAAAGATTTACATCCATTATCCTAACTGGCAATGTGCTTCCTACTACTGCAAATTAAAACAAAATCAATTAAATTCACAGCAACTCACACAATTCTAAAAGGATATCATAACCCACCAGATGATCTGTGTTCTGGTTCAAGAAAAATGCAATACAGCCATCAAAGAACAAACCCTCACAGATGTACTATGTATTAATTATTATACAGTATTGAAAGGAAAGCATACGTTTAAACATTTCCTCAAATTCAATGGTGGCTGTTCATGAAAGTAGAAAAATACATAGGATTTGCTTTCTTCTCAGAAAGATGCTTAGCACTTAAAAAAGAATATATCCCAATAATGTATGTCACATAAAACAGGGTCTTGGTGTTAAAATGTACTTTTGGTCAGATAGTTTTAACAAAGACAGTTTGATCTACGAGCTGCAAACATGAAGAATAATTGCTTGCATCCTAACTGAAAAGTAAAAAATGATGTAATTAGTCTTAAAGACATTTTCATAGTTTGTGGCAGAAGTAATTCATAATACTGTACTAAAGTAAGACACAGAAATTAGATTATTAATGGAACCAATAAACATATAGACTTTGGATATAATTCTTATTGCAAAAGGTACACACTTGTCAGCACATGTACAGTGTAGATCAAATAAAGTTTAAAATGCCTCATATGGGCACATGAAACACACACATAAATTACACAATGCTTTATATTATGGCTGTTTCTAAGTCTCCGAAAATTACCTGCTGGTAAAAGTGAATATATTTATATTGTAATGTGCCTTTTCAGGTGGGAGAAATAAACCACACAGGCAAGTGGTTGTAGCAGTACAAAAACAAAGGTTGTATTGTTCTTCTGCCTTAACTGGACAATGCAGACTCAGAAAAACAACTGCCCCCAAAAAACAGACAGAAAAAGATCAACCATGTGTCAACCACAACCACAAAAAAAAAAACCAAACAGAAATTCCTTAACAATTTCCTGTTCCCAGCATCTCAGTAGTTGCTTTATTTGAGAGTAGCAGATGTGGCTCCTCTGCCTGCCTCTCTCCATAGCACTCTGAACAAGCTCATTTGCATGGCTTATTAGAACATGCTGCGTCAGTGGTAACATGTCAGACTATTATATTGCTCCCCATCCTATCTCCTCACCACCAGGAAAACTTCAAAATGTTGATAAGATGGCAATCAGATAACTCCTCTGGACAGTTCAGGATGCGTGACAGCATCTGTAGAGACCGATTTTTTTTTCTGCTGTCTGCAGCGCTGGATCAGGCTGTTCTTGATTGACATCCCGGTTGGTTGGCACCTTGATCTTTACTTCAGCACCTAATCTTCCCTGTTAAGGCACCAACCGATCCTGATGCCCCCTTGGTGACATCTGCACCCAGTACACCACCTCACACACATGTGCTCAAGCACTTAGCATGGCCTTACCCACGCACTATCAAGTTTTGGGGAGGAACCTTTTTTTCTCGTTGTGGACTATACATTTACACTTTGGTCGCAGGGACAGTACGGGTGCCTCCTTGTTCTGATATAACAATGCAACTTTTGGGTTAGGCCAGCCTTGTGCAGATGCTCCTGTGTGAACACGTGGGCCCTGACGATTCGATCCTGAAGACTGCGGGCATACACAGGTCCAGACTGTTGCTCTCCCTTTCTGGTGGCAAATCATATATAGAGATGCGGGTTTCTCATTTCCTAGCTCAATATTAATATGGCAGAGCTGCACTGCATAGACTCCTGCACTGCTATCTGGCACACCAGTAGAACCAAGGGCAGTTGCTGATCACACTCGTGTTGGTCCTTGTCAATCACCATAGCCAGGGATTGGAAAGTACATTATTGTTCTGCTCCCCAGTGAAAATACTGCCCATTCTACTAGAGCTGGTGGAGGGATGCAGCCCCAGTAGCACACCTGGGGACAAAAGGCTTAATAAATTCGGCATTCAACATGTTCAGTACCAGCTGATCTGCCTCAATCTGCTACATCAGGGGGAATACCACAGAGGTTGTTTGATCGGGACTGCATCTCCCTTGTTGATGTGGTGATGAACGAGGTGCGTTTGGCTGATGTCCTTAGGGGAGGTGGCGAAACAGTCTCTAAATTCTTCCAGTACATTCTGTCGCTGTGGTTCCTTCTTTCCCAGAGGTCTTCTAGAGTGTCTTTCCATTGCCCATTGTTATTGATTGTAAGGGTGGGAGAGGCTCCCAGTTGGCTGACAAAGGCTGCATTGTCAGGTATCAATAGGGTCCCTTGGCCAAAGTCGGTGTGAGCCTGGGCTTACTTAAAAAAGCCTATTCTGCCATCACTTAAAGATGCCATCATCTACATGCTACACTGAGCAGTGGTGCTGTAAGAATTATGTTTTTGGACTTCTCTAGCGCCTTCAACCCCATCCAACCTCTGCTCCTTAGGGACAAGCTGACAGAGATGGGAGTAGATTCATACCTGGTGGCATGGATCGTGGACTATCTTACTGACAGACCTCATTATGTGTGTCTCGGGAACTGCAGGTCTGACATTGTGGTCAGCAACACAGGAGCGCCGCAGGTGACTGTGCTTTCTCTGGTCCTGTTCAGCCTATATACATTAGACTTCCAAAACAACTCAGAGTCGTGCCATGTGCAAAAGTTCACTGATGACACTGCTATCGTGGGCTGCATCAGGAGTGGGCAGGAGGAGGAGTATAGGAAACTAATCTAGGACTTTGTTAAATGGTGCAACTCAAACCACTTAAACCTGAACACCAGCAAGACCAAGGAACTGGTGGTGGATTTTAGGAGGCCCAGGCCCCTCATGGACCCAGTGATCATCAGAGGAGACTGTGTGCAGAGGGTAAAGACCTATAAATACCTGGGAGTGCAGCTAGATGATAAATTGGACTGGACTGCCAATACAGATGCTCTGTGTAAGAAAGGTCACAGCCGACTATACTTCCTTAGAAGGCTGGCGTCCTTCAACAGCTGCAATAAGATGCTGCAGATGTTCTACCAGACAGTTGTGGCGAGTTCCCTCTTTACGCGGTGGTGTGCTGGGGAGACAGCATAAAGATGAAGGACGCCTCACGCCTGGACAAACTCGTGAGGAAGGCAGGCTCTATTGTAGGAATAAAGCTGGACAGTTTACCATCTGTGGCAGAGCAACGGGCGCTGAGCATGCTCCTGTCAATCATGGAGAATCTACTGCATCCACTGAACAGTGTCATCTCCAGGCAGAGGAGCAGCTTCAGCGACAGACTGCTGTCACTGTCCTGCTCCACTGACAGACTGAGGAGATCGTTCCTTCCCCACACTATGCGACTATTCAGTTCCACCCGGGGCAGTAAATGTTAACATTATTCAAAGTGATTGTTGATTTTTACCTGCATTTTTATTACTCTTTAATTTAATATATATATACAGTAATCCCTCCTCGATCGCGGGGGTTGCGTTCCAGAACCCCCCGCGATAAGTGAAAATCCGCGAAGTAGAAACCATATGTTTGTATGGTTATTTTTATATATTTTAAGCCCTTATAAACTCTCCCACATTGTTAACATTATTAGAGCCCTCTAGGCATGAAATAATACCCTTTAGTCAAAAGTTTAAACTGTGCTCCATGACAAGACAGAGATGACAGTTCTTTCTCACAATTAAAAGAATGCAAACACATCTTCGCTTCAAACGAGCGCCGTCAGGAGCAGAGAATGTCAGAGAGATAGAGCGTGACAGAAAAACAAACAATCAAAAAATCAATACGTGCTGTTGTGCTTTTAAGTATGAGCACTGCGATAAAGCAGCCGCAAAGAAGGGAGCAATGTGAAGGCAGTATTTCAGCATTTTTTAGAGTAGCCTCCATATCTTCTAAACAAACAGCCTCTGTGCAAACAGCCCCTCTGCTCACACCCCCTCCGTCAGGAGCAGAGAACGTCAGAGAGAGCGTGCGAGATTAAAGCAAACAATCAAAAAATCAATACGTGCTTTTGGGCCAACGCAATAAAGCGGCATTTCTTAAAGGAGCGTCCATATCCTCCAGGCAAACAGCCCCTCTGCTCACACCCTCCGTCAGGCAGAGAATGTCAGAGAAAGACCGAGAAAAGCAAACAATCCGCCGAAGCACATTGTATATCATTGAGGAGTTTTAGTTAAAATGTAATACATGCTCTGATTGGGTAGCTTCTAAGCCATCCGCCAATAGCGTCCCTTGTATGAAATCAACTGGGCAAACAAACGGAGGAAGCATGTACTTTAAATTAAAAGACCCATTGTCCGAGAAATACGCGAACCAGCGAAAAATCCGTGATATATATTTAGACATGCTTACATTTAAAATCCGCGATGGAGTGAAGCCGCGAAAGTCGAAGCGCGATACAGCGAGGGATCACTGTATATATATTTTATCAGTATGCTGCTGCTGGATTATCTATCTATCTATCTATTCCCAAAATGCAAGGGTCTCTAATTGCTACCCAAATGGGGAATGTCCAAACGTGCCCTCCTATTCTTAGGAGAGTGGTGGTGTGGCCATCCATTGTAGTTCGTTTGCACGTGGAGGTACGAATTGGCTGGGAATGGCTTGTAGGCAAGAGTTCTTAGGCAGCAGGTTGCGTCACACTATAGTAAACGTAGCCCGCAGTATCTGTCAAAGCCTTCAAAAAAGAATCCCAAATTCAGACAGGCAAATGACAAACTCCACAGCCAAACTGTCCCACGAGGATCACAAGCTTATTTCAGCCTGCATTTTTTGTCAGTTGCAGTGAGATTACTGTAGTGTCTGGAAATGTCCTGCCTACTCTGAACCCTGGCCATTTCCATGTATTTCTCCAGACCCCAAGATAATTGCTAGGCGGAAAGGGCAAAACCGGCAAAGATGCCCGGGCTGGCCTAAGCACATGCAGGTAGGGGATGTAGCAGAGAAAGTTGATGCTCTAACAAGGTTCAGCCCCACAGTGGGAGTTCTTCTTGTGGGCTCCTCTCCCAGGCACAATACATGATCAAGTAGTGGCTGGCAACACATACTTTCCTGCTTACTTTCACAAGCCTCAGTATACGTAGGTTGATTCCCCTTCACATACCAGTTCAAACTCAATGGCAAGCATAAGCGATTCCACTAGAGTTGTGTTTTGGGCAAGTTGCACATGGTGGGGCACTGCTTTAGGCTCAAGTCCACGGATAAATGTGTTATGTGTCAATTCATCTCGGACCCTGTAGGGAAAATGTGCATAGGCTCGCCCCACCAGCCCCTGTACTTCAGCTGCAGAAGTTCCCAGGCGCTTTCCAGGCCACCGAGTTCATTTGAGCAGTTGCCTTTGCAATCCTAATATAGTTTGTGTCTGTCTGAAATGACACTCAATAGCCTTCAAAAGCTGTCCCAAGTCAGTTAAACCCCACAAGCGCTGGAACATCCTCAAGGGTTTTCACAGCCTCCTCCCTTCCAGCACAGCCACCAGCTGCACTGTTCTATCTTTGGTTCCCATTTACTCGCCAAGCAACAACTTTGAAACTGTTCCAAAAGGCTTCCCAGTTGCCAGTCCCATCATAGCTTTCCAGTTTCAACCTCTGAACTTCATGCCTTTCCCTCAAAGATCTCGGTTCTTCATGTTCATCAGTAGGTTCGTTTTGACACTCCAGTACTCACCAGGGTGGAGGGGGAAATTCTTCTTCAGCCATTCTTAGCCATTTTGCCCCCTGCACAGCAGTCTTAATGGGATAGCTTGTCCTGCCTCTGACAGTAGTGTAATGTCCCTTTCCAGGTGGGAGAAAAAAATACACAGACAAGCGGTTGTAGCAGTCCAAAAACAAAAGTTTTATTATTCTTCCATTTGTTCTTTAATTAGGCAATGCAGAAAAAAAACAAGTGTCCAAAAAACATACAAAAAAATAACAACTACGTGTCAACTACCTTTAAAACACATTTACACCCTTCTTTAACCTCTT
Source organism: Polypterus senegalus (assembly GCF_016835505.1). Lineage (NCBI taxonomy): Eukaryota > Metazoa > Chordata > Cladistia > Polypteriformes > Polypteridae > Polypterus > Polypterus senegalus. The sequence continues at coordinate 35,175 of NW_024379710.1, forward strand.
TTCTGCCAAAAAAAAACCTAGAACTTCCTTAACAATTTCCTGCCCCCAGCATCCCAGTGGGTGCTTTATTTGAGAGTAGCAAATCCCTCTATCCACAGCACGCTGAACAGCCATCTTTGCATGGCTTTTTAGGACATATTCTCTTGGCGGTAATTTTCCAGATTATATTTATTTATATATATATATATATATATATATATATATATATATATATATAGAGATGTGTATATATATATATATATATATATATATATATACATACATTTCTTAGTCATCGTGTTCTCTGTATGGGCTTACCTAAGGGTAAAATGCCGGATCAGGGGTTGATGAAGTACACAAATGTCTCCTCTCCCTCCTCTGCAGAACCACAGAAGAGAAGACTAACAATAGCCTAACCAATTTCCACTTCCCTCTCCAGACCACTCTCTCCTTCTGACCTCACTTCCACCAGTGCCCTGCTGGATCATCCTCTTCGTTTCCACCACCTATAAATACAGTCACATCTCTCATCTAGGACTGGATTTCCCGGGGTCCTACCTGACCCCATTCGATTTTCAGGTCCTGCAGCTTGTCGATCGAAGTGACGAGAATGTCCTGGATGTTCGTTCACAGGTTGCGAAGCAGCACGAAATCCACCGCTCTTTCTCCAATCGGACTGTGAACCCTCTAATCGTCTGGACATAATCGTTAATGATTTAATTTCATGGCGTAGAAATTCATCTCGAAGAACTGCAGGTATGCCGGCCAGTAATATATTCACAACAACTGTTTTCATCACGTCTCCTTCAAACCAGCAGTGCACTTTATGTATCAAATCTTGAATTTGTGCACGGATTGGGTCATCCATGTTTAGTTTCCAGTCTTTAAGTGCATAAGTTTTAGACCTCTGAAATAAGTCTTAGGCGGCATCCATCTGTGCAACCACTCCTGGTACCACTTGGGTCACAGATTTGCACAGAGACACAGGAGGTCGTAGAAACAAGAAGGATTTTTATTCAAACACTGCAAACACATGAGCTTAAACGTGCTCCATGACAAGTCAGAGATGACAGTTCGCTAGAGCAGAGAGATAGATAAAAGCAAATAATCAATTCCAAATCTGAAGCGCGACGGCTTTTAAGTCGGAGTACCCCGAGGCTTGTATAACGTGTTATAGTGCAAGGATAAGGAGCAATGTGAGGGTAGTCAGTGTTTCAGGCTTTGTGGTTTTCCCAGGGGCGTTTGTCTCTATTTGGGGTACGATCAGCCCTCCAGCTCACAATATATATATATATATATATATTGTCACGCACAAATGTTTGGGGAACAGCGGATCGATCCGGTTTGCTTTGGAACACGTCCCTGGGGTCGGCGGTGTACTAACCTGTCTTTTCTTCCTTCCTTAGAAAGACCGAAACGTCACAGCCGTAAACAACACCCAGACGGCTATAGGAAGCACACACTTCCCGGTCTATTCTACCCCTCTGTTCACCCTTGATGACATCACACTCCCAGAATCGATCACAACTATCCCAGCATTCCTCACATCAATGTCCGGTCCGCCTCCATAAAATGTCCGTCCTTTCTCCCATCAGTGTCTTTTGTGTTTTGTATGAAACGACTGACGAGACTTTTGTTGCAGTATACGGGGCTAAAACCCCAAACCTTGAACGATTCTTTGTGTCTTTATTTACAGTGGCGTAGTCGGCAGGATAAACAAGGGTCCGAATAATGACAGAAGGACAGGACCTGAATGCGGTCCTCAACACATTGGTCGCGGAGCTCCAGGCCGTCAAGTTGGAACAGACCTCAACCAAGACGGAGCTCACGGAGACTAAGAGGCGGCTGGCGGCTGCGGAAACGATAAGACCGGAGCCCCCTAAGCCGTTATCCCCTCTGATGCTACCTCTCACTGAAGAGGACGATATAGAGTCGTACCTCTCCATATATGAGAGAACGGCAACCCGATACCAGTGGCCGCGGGCGGAGTGGGCGTCCATTTTGGCCCCGTACCCAAAGGGGCCTACGCAACGGGCGTATCATGACCTCCCTGAGGAGGAAGCCGCCCAATACGAACTCCTGAAGACTGAGATTTATCAGCGATGCGGGGTGACCTCTGGCCAACAGGCACCCGTCTGGCGTTACTGGCGCTTTGACCCCGCACTACCAGCTAGAGCCCAGGCATTTGAATACTGGGGCAAACTCGGGCGCTGTCTACGGCCAGATAAACACCAGGCTCGCCAGATGGTGGAGCAAGTGGCGTGCAAGGGTCTGATTTACGCGATGCCAGATTATCTCACCCAACAAGTCCGGAGGCACCCGTTTACGGATATGAACGGCCTTCTGGAGGTTCTGGAAAGACAACTGGCGGTGACCCAACTCGGCGGCGAGTCTCGGCAGGGACGGGTCGTTGACCCGAGCCCACTTCGCCCCGCAGCTGAGGCTCCAGTCAAGCCCGAAGGAAAGAAGGCTTGTGCTGCTTCAAGTGCAGTGAGCGGGACATCTGCTGCCAGCCTGTCCTCTCAACCAGGAGCATATGGACTGCAGCTGGGTGAAGGAGGAGATGTACTGTGCACCATCTAATCCCCTCGCGCTCACAAATACGGGAGTGGTGTTGTTAAACGTCTTACCCAAAAATGTCTTGCTCAATATATGGGCGTGAGGTGTGTGCGGGAAGACCAGAACATAGATCCGCGAGGTGCTTTATCGCTTGGGAAGGGGCTCTGAAACAGCTGGTGGTTGGAACCCCCCTTCCCAGTCATCTTGGGACGAGACTGGTCGGACATTAAAAGCGGTGGGACCATCGCCACTCCTGTTCCCAGGCTAGGTCTGGTGGTAGAGGGGCAGGGGGCCCTCCCCACTGTTCCCACGGCGTGCATATCGGCAATTGTTGATGACGTAGAGGGGTCGGGGGAGCCCTCCTTGGTGCCGGACCTCGACCCGGAAGCCCTCCCGGACGGGGCTCTGGAGCTGGCGGGTGCTCCTGCGGCCCCACTTGCGGATGTACTCACCGGCTTGGACACACAATACCGGTCCATGCCGGCGTCCTTTAACAGTGGAACGATGATTCCTTGAAGTTTGCCAGGAATGTTATCGCTCCAGTGATGACATATCGTCCATGGCTTCCACACCACATGGGCCCTACTTTGTGCTTGAAAACGATCTACTTTATCGGGTTGCTGAGCACGACGGCAAGGTGCGGAAGTTGTTGCTAGTGCTGCAAACTTACTGGTGGGAGGTTTGCGAGCTAGCTCACGGCCATCTCCTTGATGCCCATCTGGGAACTGAGAAAACGTTAGAGAGGATAAAGCTCTGGTTTTATTGGCCCAGGATCAACGAGGAGGTCCGCCGTTACTGTCAGCTATGTCAGATTCTCCGAAGGGACCATGCTCCTCTGATCCCGATTTCCCTGATAGATATCCCTTTTGAGTGGATAGGTGTCGATCTGGTTGGCCCTCTAGAGCCTTCTGTGCGTGGTCACAAATATATTTTGGTGATGGTTGACTATGCAACCCGATATCCCGAAGCAGTTCCCCTGCGAACTGCTAATACTAAAAACATCACACGGGAATTAGTAGCCCTATTTTCCCGGGTGGGCATATCCAAAGAAGTCCTTACGGACCAGGGTACGCCCTTTACCTCGGATACATTCAGGGAGGTTGCCCAACTACTCCAGATTAAGCATCTCGAGGCATCCGTTTATCATCCCCAGACGGATGGACTAGTTGAACGCTTCAACCAAACACTGAAGCAGATGCTCCGCAAGGTGGTCACCGCAGACAGTAGGAACTGGGACCAGCTTTTACCCCTCGTGCTTTTCGCTTATAGGGAAGTGCCACAAGCCTCCACAGGGTTTTCCCCGTTGAGTTGTTATATGGGCGACAACCCGGGCTTACTGGATGTGCTCAAAGAAGCCTGGGAAGGGGAGGCACTTCCTCCACCAACCTCCTAGAATATATCGCGCACTTACGCAATAGATTGACTAAAATCCGGCCCCTACTTAAGGATCATATGTCCAAGGCTCAAGCAGCGCAGGTCTGGAATGAATTACAACAGAAACGCCACTCTGCACGAGTTCCACCCCACCTCCCACTTGAAACTCTTGGCTCATTGGCTGGGGCCATACGAAGTGAAAGAGAGAAAAGGACTTGTAGACTATTTGGTGAGTCAACCAAATCGTCGACCGAGTGAGAAAGTATACCACATTAACCTCCTGAAGCTGTGGAGAGCCAGAGAGAACGCTCCGCCTCCCGGCCCCCGCTCTTTCCCTTTACTCAGAAAAAACCCCGCTTAACTTCAGTCCTGATTTGTCACCCCACCAACGACAGGAGCTTGAAACAGCAATCCCGTCTGTCCCGGAGGTGGTCAGCGAAGCACCCGGCCGGACATCGCTGATTAAGCATGACATTGTGACCGACCCGGGGGTGGTTGTCAGGGAACGACCCTACCGACTCCCTGAGGCGAAACACGCTGAGGTGGAGCTAGAGGTCCAAAGGATGCTCGACTTAGACATCATTGAGGAGAGCCATAGCCCTTGGTCTAGTCCTATCGTCCTCTTATCCAAACCGGATGGTTCGTGGAGGTTCTGCAATGACTTCAGACGTCTTAATCAGGTCTTGAAGTTCGACGCATACCCCATGCCCCGGGTGGATGAGCTCTCAGAGAGACTACAAACGGCCCGCTATCTGACCACTCTTGACATGACAAAGGGGTATTGACAAATTCCCCTAACGGCATCCGGCAGAGAAAAACTGCCTTTAGCAACCCTAGTGGTCACTGGCACTACAAGGTACTCCCATTCGGGCTGCACGGGGCGCCGGCGACCTTCCAACGTCTGGTAGATAGAGTGCTACGGCCCGATAAGTCCTATTGTGCTGTATACCTGGATGACGTTGTCATCTATTCCATCACCTGGGAGGAACATGTCGTGCAGGTTTATATGGTTCTCCTGACGCTAGCGAAAGCCGGACTTCGCATCAGTCCTCGTAAGTGTTACTTTGGGATGAGCGAAACCCGTTATTTAGGCAACCTAGTGGGTGGAGGGCTGGTAAGGCCACAGTGTACCAAAGTAAAAGACATCCTGGAATGGCCTCGTCCGATGGTCAAGAGGCAGGTGCAAGCCTTCCTGGAGTTAGCGGGCTACTACCGCCGGTTTGTGCCTCGCTTCTCCGAGAGAGCAGCACCCTTGACGAACCCAACAAAGAAAAGGGCCCCTTTTCATGTGGTGTGGACCGATGACACGGAGTGGGCATTCAGTGACTTGAAACGGGCCCTTACTTCGGCACCGGTGTTAAGGATGCCTAATTTCTCACTTCTTTTTTTTCTCCAGAACGATGCTTCAGACACAGGTCTGGGTGCCGTTCTGAGCCAAAGCATTGATGGTGTAGAACACCCCGTGATATACCTGAGCCGGAAACTGCTGGACCGGGAGACAAGGTATGCAGTGGGAGGCCCTGGCCATCAAGTGGGCAGTGACGCACCTGCGGTACTACCTGCTGGGCCGGGAATTCACCCTGGTGACAGACCACACCTCCCTCCAGTGGATGGCTCTTCATCGGGATTCGAATCCCCGGGTCACCAGGTGGTCTTTGGACCTGCAGCCGTTCAAGTTCACCGTTATTTATCGCTGGGGCACCCTGCAGGCCAACGCTGACGTGCTCTCACGCATGCACAACCTCTCGATTCTGGGTCTGGGCTAACGGTAAGTCCTGTCATGCACGAGTGTTTGGGGAACAGCGGATCGACCCGGTTTGCTTTGGAACATGTCCCGCGAGGGGTCAACGGCGGTGTACTAACCTGTCTTTTCTTCCTTCCTTAGAAAGGCCGAAACGTCACAGCCGTAAACAATGCCCGGACGGCTATAGAAAGCACACACTTCCGGGTCTATTCTACCCCTCTGTTGACCCTTGATGACGTCACACTCCCAGAAACCATCACAACTATCCCAGCATTTCTCACATCAATATCTGGTCCGCCTCCATAAAATGTCCGTCCTTTCTCCCTTCAGTGTCTTTTGTGTTTTGTATGAAACGACGTACGAGATTTTTATTGCAGTATACGGGGCTAAAATCTCAAACCTTGAATGATTCTTTGTGTCTTTATTTACAATATACATATACATACATACATACACACACATACAAACACAGTATATTTAAAAAAAAATCACCTACTAAAAATCACCTTTAGTATACAGTGCCTGCCTGTACTGTAATACTAATGAATATGACATGTTTCAATAACTTAATAGTTAATAGTACATGCAGGATAAAGCTGAATTAATTTAACCCACAGCAACTGAGAGAAACTAAAAAAGAAACAAACAAAATACCTGAAAATCTTTTTCTTCCAGTATTTCTTTTCTCCACTGTACAAGAAATGCAGCACACACATATAAGTGGAAGTGTGAAAACCCCTCTGGCTCTGCCTATAACAAAGGAAGAATGCATCAGAAATTATTATATTTAACTGAAAATGTATTATAGTACAGTAAATGTTCCATATTTGCATAATGCAGTTTATTATTGTTTGCCAATTATGCAATTATCAGCAAATGTAATGAAAGATGTCGGTAAATGACAGAACTTAAAGACAAGCTCCCTCTTATGAGAGGTATTTTCTGCAAAAAAGAAAATGAAAATTATAAAATGAAAATGCAATCACTCTTTTGCAATTTCATTTTCAAGGTCTACATGCACGAATGCTGCAAAAATTTAAATGAATATGAAAAAAAAAAAAAATTAACAGCATTAGCCACTTAATTTTCAGCCTGAACAGCAAAAAACCTGCAAAAAATGAAAAGTAAAACGCATTTCCACGTTGCATTTTCATTTTCAAGTTCTCAACATGTAAACAGTGTGGGTCAATGGGTAGTGCTTTACAATTTCCCGCAGTTCTTTGTGTTTCGTAGCTGTAGAGCCACCTCAATCAATAGAATACTTCTGAATTCGACTGTATTTAATTCACGTGATTTTGATCTTTTTACCCCCTTGCTGCTATCAACTCTGCCCAGTGGCAGTGACCTATTCAACTAGTGTGGCAAAAGGCAAGCAGTCCTTTTAAGGATAGCGTGCCACTCAAAGAACTATGTAAAGAGCAGCGAATCCAGCTATTGCAGTGCTTGCCGCCGACTCTACAATATAATAGTACAAAAATACATAGCATCCCTGTTTCTACTTAAAGAGTCCTGTTTCCATGTAAATTATGATGTAGTAAAAGCTAAATTTTGTAATATTAAATATTGTAATTAAATAGCACATTAAGTACTTTAAAACTATAGTTATGTGAGGTCTTTGAATTTTGTGAGATGGTGTCACTGTGAAGATCAAAATTATGTGCATTAAACACAGTCGAAGTGAGAAGTATTCTGTCTGGAATCTACATAGAATCTATGACTTCAGTGCTTTTAATTCTGGTAATCATAGTGCTGAACAAGGTGTATTCACAGCTTTGTGAGAACAGATATGGATTCATCCTGTTCTGCAACAAAGGAGTCTACAGGACAATTCTGGACTCTCTATGATGAAATTAGGCAGCATTCTGAAAACATTTCAGGATTACACACGAATGTCAATAAGTATAGTATTATGTGATATTGTCTTTATTATATTTATGGAAGATTCTTCTTACCAGTAAAAAAAAAAAAGTATATATACTTTGCAATAAAACTGCTTTCTGCTGTTGGTGGAACATTGTGAAAATGTTCAATTAGGTCATCTAATAACAGCTAGTAAGGAAGAGGAAGCACACGCATGGTGTATAATTAAGTGAATAGGTGTTAACATACAGTGGGTACGGAAAGTATTCAGACCCCCTTCAATTTTCACTCTTTGTTATATTGCAGCCATTTTCTAAAATCATTTAAATTAATTTTTTCCCTCATTAATGTACACATAGCACCCCATATTGACAGACAAAAATAATTTTTTAAATTGTTGCAGATTTATTAAAAAAGAAAAACTGAAATATCACATGGTCCTAAGTATTCAGACCCTTTGCTCAGTATTTAGTAGAAGTACCCTTTTGAGCTAATACAGCCATGAGTCTTCTTGGGAAAGATGCAACACGTTTTTCACACCTGGATGTGGGATCCTCTGCCATTCCTCCTTGCAGATCCTCTGCAGTTCTGTTAGGTTGGATGGTAAACGTTGGTGGACAGCCATTTTTAGGTCTCCAGAGATGCTCAATTGGGTTTAAGTCAGGACTCTGGCTGGGCCATTCAAGAACAGTCACAGAGTTGTTGTGAAGCCACTCCTTCGTTATTTTAGCTGTGTGCTTAGGGTCATTGCCTTGATGGAAGGTAAACCTTCGGCCCAGTCTGAGGTCCTTAGCACTCTGGAGAAGGTTTTTGTCCAGGATATCCCTGTACTTGGCGCATTCATCTTTCCCTCGATTGCAACCAGTCGCCCTGTCCCTGCAGCTGAAAACACCCCACGGCATGATGCTGCCACCGCCATGCTTCACTGTGGGGACTGTATTGGACAAGTGATGAGCAGTGCCTGGTTGTCTCCACACATACCGCTTAGAATTAAGGCAAAAAAGTTCTATCTTGGTCTCATCAGACCAGAGAATCTCATTTCTCACCATCTCAGAGTTCTTCTGGTGTCTTTTAGCAAACTCCATGCGGACTGTCATGTGTCTTGCACTGAGGAGAGGCTTCTGACAGGCCACTCTGCCATTAGGCCCTGACTGGTGGAGGGCTGCAGTGATGGTTGACTTTCTATAACTTTCTCCCATCTCCTGACTGCATCTCTGGAGCTCAGCCAAAGTGATCTTTGGGTTCTTCTTAACCTCTCACCAAGGCTCTTCTCCCCGGTAGCTCAGCTTGGCTGCACGGCCAGCTCTAGGAAGGGTTCTGGTCATCCCAAACGTCTTCCATTTTAGGATTATGGAGGCTACTGTGCTCTTGGGAACCTTAAGTGCAGCAGAAATTTTTTTCTAACCTTGGCCAGATCTGTGCCTTGCCACAATTCTGTCTCTGAGCTCTTCAGGCAGTTCCTTTGACCTCATGATTCTTATTTGCTCTGACATGCATTGTGAGCTGTAAGGTCTTATATAGACAGGTGTGTGGCTTTCCTAATCAAGTCCAATCAGTATAATCAAACTCAGCTGGACTCAAATGAAGGTGATCTCAAGGATGATCAGAAGAAATGGAAAGCACCTGAGTTAAATACTGTATATGAGTGTCACTGCAAAGGGTCTGAATACTTAGGACCATGTGTGATATCAGTTTTTCATTTTTAATAAATCTGCAACAATTTCAAAAATTATTTTTTTTGTCTGTCAATATGGGATGCTGTGTGTACATTAATGAGGAAAAAAATAATTTAAATGATTTTAGCAAATGGCTGCAATATAACAAAGAGTGAAAAATTGAAGTGGGTCTGAATACTTTCTGTACCCACTGTACATTTAATCATGCAACTGCGAAGGGCTAAATTTAATCTCTCCGGTGTCACAAGGACCCAGTGAGTATCGCAGCAGCACAGAGCATAGGTAAGAAGCCAACATGTTGGACTATACTTTCTCTCTGTACATGATTTTGACACACTAATTCATGTGTTTGTCTCTTCTCATGCCCTTTTTGTTTCCTGCAGTTTTCAGTGATACCCTTTGCTTATTGTTCGCCAACATTTGAAAAACATCCATTGGAATTTAACTCATTGTCACCCTCCTACAGAAAAGGCAGAAACGAAAAAACGATAACAGTTCATATTAGAGAAAAAAAAAACTTTACATTTTTGCAGCTCTCGATTGTCGCAAAAAAGACTTTGTCAGTGAATTCGGCATTTCGCCATCGAGACTGTCAACTTTCTTGAAAGACCGAGCAAATAAAGAAAAAAAAAATCACAGGTTGGAAACGTATGTGAACTGCTGCATTTGAAGAAGTCGAAAAAGCAGTTTTTATGTGGTTCAGTGATGCTCGTTCAAGAAACATTCCTATTAATGCGGCACTTATTCAAGAAAATGTGAGGTTTGTAAACTCTCTTGGGACCACCCGTAACTGAACGACACGCCAAACAGCGTCGCAAAGTCCGATCTCCGCATCTATGGAAGATTGTTTATATGTTGCCAGGGCAACAGCAGGCTCAAAGCTATGCTGTGTCTCTCCACCAAAGCAAACAGAAAAGATATTGATGGGTGATGCAAGTAAGTTCAAGTAACAGGACTACTTGATCACTGATCTGGCCATGACCCTGCCTGTCTGAGTATAGCAATGTGTCAGATCACGCTACAATAAATAACTGTGCCATTCCTGTTTCAAGCTGAATAAAGCTGGTTTTGCTAAAGGTCTGAGACTCAGCCTTGTGTTTTGGGGTGCAAGACAGGGACTTATAGCACAACCCCGATCTTTTATGATTTGCTTCTGTGTCGCTTCACTGCAGCACTGTGAGCCTGTTTTTGCCATGCCCCGGCGATGGACAAATAATCTTCCACAGATGCTGCAATTGCGCTTCGGGACGCACTTCAGCGTGTCGTTCTCATTGGGTGGGGAGTCTCAAAAGACTTCAGAAACCTCACAATATGATTGATAACTGTGCTGCCCACAACATGCTTCCACATTTAGATAATGTTCGCGTTAAATTCCTCCCACCCAATTGCACAGCAGTGCTTCAGCTATTGGATTTGGGCATCATTTGCACCCTGACAGTGTATTATTGCAAGGAAATGCTGAGAAAAATTCTCGTCAGCATAACTTGCAGGCAGGAGGAGATTAAAATTAATGCGAAAGAAGCTATTGAAATGATTGCAAAAGCCTGGGCGCAAGTTAAAGAAAGCACTATAGTAACAAATACAGAATCTCATTACAACGAAATTTTCATTACAACGAAATATGTTTTAGGTCCCTGGGAGTTTGTTGTAACGGAATTTTACCTGTATATATAAGAGTGGCACTTAAAAATGAGTTTAAAAATTGTTAAGGTCTTAACCATTTTTTCAGTTGTGAAGTGCTTGCTGTCTGTTTCCATAAAAATTTATGAATTTAAAAAAAAACTATAGTGGTGTCTCATTCAACTTGAACTAGTAAAGCTTCGCCAGCTTTCGGTGTTGTTTCAACTTCAGATGTTGGTTCTACTACTGTGCTAACTGCAGGTAAATTATGATACTTGTTAATTATTTTTTCAAATATCCTTTCAAATTTACTTCTTTATCACTATTGGCTGCCATTTTGTTGCTTACTCTTTGTTACAACTACAGTAATTTAGTGGCTTTACAGCAATTTGCCTGTTGAATGTGATTGGGTGAGTTTTTCATTTGTGAACTTTTTACAAGTTGTTTCTTAACTACTAGCATTTACATTATTCTATGGTAATTTGTCCTTTTTAAAATCCTCTATACTCGTTACTTAAACTTACTGCACAATTAAAATTGAGGTCGTTTTCTATATCTTCTTGGAAATTTGCTTGCGTTTGAAATTTTCTTTATACCATTTCTTTTGTTTTCTTTTCTTTTCTAGTAATTACACGACGGCAAGTTTGTCTGCACCTTTGACATGTAGCAAGAGTACAATGCAGCTGGTTGGTGAGCCAATTGCTCATATTAGTGGTTATAAGCTGCCATCCAATGAAGATGTTATCTGATGCTGTTTCTTAACACTAGAATTACCAGAGCCTACTGAAAAACTCGTAGATCTGTCCCACCTTAAATTGCTTCTTAAAACCGTTCTCACCTCTCCGCCAGCGTCTTTTGTTAATCTAAATGTGCTGATAAAGAAAAGTTGCAAGTAGCCGGCTATTCCATCCCCCCACCGACTTAGAGCGTGCACAAACATCTCCTAGCTCATGCCTTGATTGGTTATCTGGGAGTGAAGTGGAGTTTTAGAGTGGAAATAATAGATCATTATTTGGAATACACGCATTTCACGTGTGTTCCGTTTCTACAGTAATCCGTGTAAACACATTTTTAAAACAGAAACGTTTTTCATATTGTAGTAGTAAATGACAAAATTAAGGCATAAACTATATAATGTATGAAGCCTGAAGTCCAAATATCAAATTAACAGTTTCACAAAAGGTACAAATATAACAGAACAAGTATGCTTTTATTCAAAAATATAACTGCAGGAAAAACGCCCCTTAGCATGCCACATTGACACATACTTATCACAACTGCCATGGTAGCGTAATGGTATCAGCTGCTGACTAGTAATCAAAAAGTCATGAGTTCAATCCCGACGAGTCTCTCTTGAGAAGTAAACTGCTCTTATTCTTACTATTTTAAAATTAAAACATACAATTGATTTCAGTGTGTAACAGCCAGTGTAATTTATGATACTTGTAAAGGTTAGTTTTTTTTTTTTATTCACTTTTCATTCTCTCAGTCGTATTCAAAATCATTCCCTACCCCCCAATCTGACACTGCTGTTTTCACGTAAAGTTGTGCTGTACCTCTGCAGCGTACTTGTGACTGCATTCTCGTACCAATGCTTGGGAACTGCAGTGCCTGCGTGCACTTTTCGTGGCATTACACGTCTATTTTTTGAGCATACCCGTGTCACTCAAACACAGGAACATATTTTGGATGTACAAGTATAACAAAACAAGTGCACTTTTATTCTTGACTGTAAGTGAAGAAAAAATAAAGCAACCCCCGCGATCGAGGAGGGATTGCTGTATTGCATTAGTGCGATGATGTTTTTACATATAGTTTCTTTCATTCATCTTGCGGTTTGTAATCAGTGACCGCGTTTTTTCCACGATCTTGCCAGTTCGCCCATGTTGCTGTATGGTGGTGTTTCTTTTGTACTCCAGGACACACAGAGGACAGAATAGTACAGAGCAGTAAGTTCAGCTCTATATGCAATCAGACAGAAAGCGCACTAGATAAATAAATAAAGAGGGAAGGCACTGTATAACAGATATATAAAAAAACAGCTAAGGGGATAGATATTGTGAGCTGGAGGGCTGATCGCACCCCAAATAGATACAGACGCCCCTGGGAAAACCACAAACTCTGAAACACTGACTACCCTCACATTGCTCCTTATCCTTGCACTATAACGCGTAATACAAGCCTCGCGTGGTACTCCGCCGACTTATAAGCCTTGCGCAGCGCCTGTCAGTTTGGAATTGATTGTTTGCTTTTATCTCTCTCTGCTCCTAGCGGAACTGTCATCTCTGACTTGTCATGGAGCACGTTTAAGCTCATGTGTTTGCGGTGTTTGAATAAAAATCCTTCTTGTTTCTACGACCTCCTGTGTCTCTGTGCAAATCTGTGACCCAAGCGTGACAAGTGGTACCAGGAGTGGTTGCACAGATGGATGCCGCCTAAGACTTATTTCAGAGGTCTAAAACTTATGTACTTAAAGACTGGAAACTAAACATGGATGACCCAATCCGTGCGCAAATTCAAGATTTGATACATAAAGTGCACTGCTGGTTTGAAGGAGACGTGATGGAAACAGTTGTCGTGAATATATTACTGGCCGCATACCTGAAGTTCTTCGAGATGAATTTCTACGTCATGATATTAAATCATTAACAATTATGTCCAGACGATTAGAGGGTTCACAGTCCGCTTGGAGAAAGAGCGGTGGATTTCGAGCTGCTTCGCAACCTGTGAACGAACGTCCAGGACATTCTCGTCGCTTCGATCGACAAGCTGCAGGACCTGAAAATCGAATGGGGTCAGGTAGGACCCTGGGAAATCCAGTCCTAGATGAGAAGCCTGTTTCTGGGAAGACAGCGGCAACAGGAAACCGTGGACACTACAGAGCACGTCGACGTGGACGTCGCAGAGGATATTTCGGAAGCGGAGCCGACCGTAGATGTTTCCGGTGTGATCAACTCGGCCATTTGGCAAGAGAATGTCGCTTGTCTCCAGCTCATTCAATGGAGATTGGACTGGCCGAGATTTGTTGCTCAACTATTACATATCCGGATGGAAAAGATGGCTTGTTGATCCCGGTGAAATTGGGGGGCAGAGAAATCTCAGCATTGTTAGACTCGGGAAGTGACCTTTGTATTGTGAGACGAGACTGTCTTAATGAACAATGCCTTAGAGACTGTGAGACTGTAAAAATACGCTGTGTACATGGTGATGTTAAAGATTATCAGACTTTACTTCTTCCTTTAACTTATAGGGGTCGCCACTTTAAGGTTTGGTCTGCCGTTTCAGACTCGTGCCCTTGGCCATTACTCATAGGACGGAGAAATGCCCTTTTTCGAAACTGATTAATAAATGTAAGGGACCAGTAGTCCAGTCCACTAATGAACTTAGTGGGGGGGAGAAGAAGAAGAAAACCAAGACGAAGAACTGGTAGCGGCCGGGGAAAATCTAGAGCCCAACTTAGATATTGAACCCGATCTCTCCAGCGAGACGGAGGAGGTCACCCCCGACAATCTTCCAGAATGGGCTGGTCCTTCTACATCTTCCCAGATTGCAAACGCCTCCGAACACAAACCGAGCGTTAACGAACAATCAGATTTTGTGTGTTTGCAGCATACTGATAGCTCATTAGAATATGCATTTAAACAGGCTCGCCCTGCTAATGACTCTTATTACCAAGAGCGTAATTCCGGGGGTGTGAAAACCCCACACTTTATAGAAAAGGACGGTTGCCTTTTCAGAGTGATCTCAGATCATTTGGAGGGGAATTTATTGAACAACTGGTGGTACCTGAAGCACATAGGGAAACTGTTTTGCATCTGGCACATTCACACATCTTGGGGGGGCACCTCGGTGCCGACAAAACTAGAGACCGGTTATCAAAACGATTTTATTGGCTTAATATGGGAAAAGATGTTGAACGATTTTGTACTTCATGTCCAGACTGCCAGATCGTCTCTGCTTATAAGCCTCCTCGGGCTCCCCTTTGTCCTATGCCCATATTGGAAGTTCCCTTTCAGCGTGTGGGATTAGATATTGTGGGACCATTACCTAAGACTAAGGATGGGTACCAATATTTGCTGGTGTTGGTTGATTATGCGACACGATATCCAGAAATGATTGCGCTGAAAAAGGCCAACTCTTCGACTGTAGCCAAAGCACTATGTGAAACTTTTACTCGTATTGGTATCCCTAGAGAAATCTTAACTGATCAGGCACACCTTTCACTTCTCGTGATGAAACAATTGTGTGACAGCTTTGCTATTAAGAAATTGAGTACTACTGTTTACCATCCTCAAACGAATGGTTTAACCGGCGATTTAACAAAACATTGAAACAGATGATCAGGCGAGTTGCTCATAATGATCCCACAACATGGAACACTGTCCTACCTTTTGTTTTGTACGCTGTGCGAGAATCACCACAGGCGCCCACTGGCTTGAGTCCCTTCGAGTTGTTATTGGCAGGCGGCGCGAGGCATCCTGGATGTGGTATGCGTGAGGAATGGATAGGAAACGAGAGAGCAGCTAAGGTCCAAGCTTTGCAGATCGACTAATTTCGTTGCAAGACAGAATTTCTATGCTTTCCTCTATTGCTGTGGAACACCAACAACGAGAACAGGAAACTCAGAAGCGTCTTTACGATAGGCAGCAAGCTCCGTGAGTTCAAACCTGGCGATCGTGTTTTGGTACTGGTTCCCTCGGATCCACACAAATTCTTAGCTAAATGGCAGGGCCCGCCATTATTGAGGAGCGTATGAGTCCGTAAATTACAAGGTTAGAATACGGCGGCGCAAACCATTCCAGATTTTACACATTAACCTCTTGAAGGAATGGCACGACCGACAAGAGGTTAACACTTCCTTGGCTGCTGTTTCTCAGACCGATGTTACCATTGGTAACGATCTTACTGACACGCAAAAGACAGAACTGTTATCTTTGATAGAACGGAACACTGATGTCTTTTCAGATTTACCAGGCAAGACTAACATTACAAAACATAAAATTACCACTGAACCTGATGTTCGCAGACAGATGCGGCCGTTCGGATACCGGAAGCGAAATATTGTCTTGAAGAGGTAAAAAGATGCTGACACTGGGTGTAATTCGTGAAAGTAAAGTGACTGGTGCAGCCCAGTCGTATTAGTCCCAAAGCAAGACGGTTCGGTTCTGTATCGATTTCAGACGCTTGAATAAGGTCTCTAAATTGATGCTTATCCCATGCCCCGTGTCGATGAACTGTTGGAAAAACTGGGTCAGGCGAGCTATATCTCCACACTAGATCTCACGAAGTCTATTGGCAGGTGCCTTTAGAGGCTAGCAGTTGTGAGAAAACGGCATTTGCGACTCCTGACGGACTCTATGAATTTACAAGACTCCCGTTTGGTCTTCACGGGGCACCTCTAACTTTTCAGCGTATGATGGATCAGATCCTACGCCCTCACTCTGAATATGCTGGGGCATACCTTGACGATGTCGTGATTTTTAGCAATGATTGGAAAACACACTTAGAGCGGCTTCAAGCCGTTCTTGAAAGCTTGAGACAGGCTGGCCTTACTGCTAACCCTAAGAAATGTAAACTAGGCATGTCCGAGACTCATTACTTAGGCTATTCTATGGGCAAGGGTTTACTTAGGCCACAATTAAGGAAAATAGAAGAAATGCTTGTTTACCCGAGACCTGAGACACAGAAACAAGTACGCTTTCTGGGACTCGCTGGTTACTACAGAAAATTCATTCCAAATTTTGCACATAGAGCTGCTCCTCTTACAGAACTTACTAGAGGCAGAAAAACCGACCTATCTGTGGACAGAAAATTGTAACGTTCTTTCAACGATTTAAAAAGCATTGTCTTCTTACCCGGTTCTAAGGAACCCGGATTTCACAAAAGATTTTATCTTGCAAACAGACGCAAGTGCATTTGGTGTGGGCGCAGTCCTGTCACAAATTTTTGATGGAGAAGAACATCCAATCACATATTTGAGTAGGAAATTACTTCCTAGGGAACGTAATTATTCTACAATTGAGAAAGAATGCTTGGCAATTAGGTGGGCTGTGGAAGCGCTTCGCTATTACTTGTGGGGACGAAACTTCACTTTGGTAACTGATCATGCTCCACTCAGTGGTTGTACCGACAGAAAGATACAAACTCGCCTAATGAGATGGTTTCTGGGTTTACAACCTTACAGTTTCACAGTAAAGCACCGACCAGGTTCTGAACACGCCACGCAGACGTATTATCCCGACTAAATGAACCTGGTACAGAGAGTCGCTTGATTCACAGGAATGTGAATAAAGCTGAGGGGGAGGGTGTGAGCTGGAGGGCTGATCGCACCCCAAATAGAGACAGACGCCCTGGGAAAACCACTAACCCTGAAACACTGACTACACATTGCTCCTTATCCTTGCACTATAAGCGTAATACAAGCCTCACGCGTACTCTGCCGACTTATAAGCCTTTGCAGCCTGTCAGTTTGGAATTGATTGTTTGCTTTTATCTCTCTCTGCTCCTAGCGGAACTGTCATCTCTGACTTGTCATGGAGCACGTTTAAGCTCATGTGTTTGCGGTGTTTGAATAAAAATCCTTCTTTTTTCTACGACCTTCTGTGTCTCTGTGCAAATCTGTGACCCAAGCGTGACAATATATAGATAGATAGGAAGAAAAGGCACTATATTATAGGCAGACAGGGAAGCTCCTATATAATAATAAAATTACTGTTATTACTATATAGATAGACAGGGAGCTCAGGCAGACAGAGCGTGAAGGTTAATTATTTATTTTTAACTATTTTAGAATAAAAACATACATTTGATTTCAGTCAGTCTGTAAGAGCCAGTGTAAATGCATGATAATTGTAAAGGTTAGCTTTTTTTTTAATTCAGTTCCATTCTCTCAGTCGCGTTCACGATTACCCCCCCCCCCCCCCACTGACACTACTGTTTTCACATAAAGACGTGCTATAGCTCAAATGTGCTTTATTTGGAGACGTGCTGTAGCTTGAATGTTATTTATATAGGGAAGAAAGTACAGTGTCAGGTGCTCATTCAGTGTAATAGGAACCATAGCAGAGAGAGGTGTGTACACTGCAACAAGTACACATGTCATGAATGTTGGAAGGGTGTGTGGGAATTGTTAATATTTGAATGTGATGATTTTATATAGCATGGATCGGAAATCAGCAGTTCTTAGCATTAC
>NW_024379711.1:0-8968 GCF_016835505.1 Polypterus senegalus
TCCCCCCCACCCCGCCCCCCCGGGCATGACTTCTCAACTGTCACTGTGGAAAAACTGTGCAAGCTATATTAAGCATCACCAATGAAGACTCCCTACACCTTAATGAACAAGTACTGAAACTTATCCCTAGACTATCCCCAACATTCCGCGTTGACTCCATCATCACAGACATCCAGATCAACTTTCATTCCCAAGAATTTCTTAGCAGTCTTTCCCCCACTGGCTGCCTTAGCATTACTCAAAATTAAAAAATTGTTTCAGTCATCATGCTTCTCAGAAACCTCATGCCAGCGAGAGGTCTCTGTAATGGCACTAGACGACTGTTCCAGCATTCACCACAATATACTGCAGTGTAAAACTATAGTAGCTCGACCTCCAAACTGTCCTTATTCCCGGTTTCCTTGACCCCATCAAATTCAAATTTGCCTTTTACTTTTACCGCAGACAATTTCCTGTTAGATTAGCCTTTGAATGACAATTAATAAGGCACAGGGCCAAACTTTCAAAAAGATATACCTGTACTGCCAAAACCAGTTTTCAGTCACTGACAATTGTATGTTGCTCTCCAGAGTTCCATCTTTTCATTCACAAACAGTTGTATCCTCAAACCCCCCAATTTGGACAACTGTGTCTTTCGGGAAAAGTGTTCATCTATCAATAAATAATTATCGCGTATATTCACGCAGGTTGGCTAGCTAGTGATAATTGATCTCATTTATTTAGATGGACTTTTTTCCCCCTTCTCTTATTCTGCCTCTAGAAAAGAAAGAGAATGATTTTACATCTAGACATTTAGAAATATTTCCCCTTTTTTGCTTTAAATACTTACTTCTTTTTTTGTTGTTGTCCTATTGTTATTTTTGTCGGTTTGCACCTTCATTGTACCCTAATAATGATAATTAAAACAAACAGAACGACAGCCAGCTGAACAACACTGAATGATGAAAGGCTGCAATAACTTTAATCAAACCCACTAATTAGTCCCAGAATAAATGAAGCAATCAGAACACCTGGAAAAGCAGATTGAAAATCAGGCTGAAAATTATTAAAAGTTAAAAAATATACCCATTAACATTTTAATAAAACTTTACTAAACTAGCTTTCTTATTTCTCCATTGACTCTAAAACACAGAAGCTGGAAACAACAGCTTTTACTTAATTGGGCTAGGAGTTCTTGAAAACAGAAATTGGTTGGAACAAAAACCTGCAGCCGGTGGGTCCCAGGACGGTTTTGGGAAGCACTGCCTTAGGGCATTGGCTCCCAAACTTGGTCCTGGGGACCCCATTTCTAGTTTTTTCCCCGATTAAAAAGAGTGATAATAACCAATTGTTTATAGCTGTTCATTTTCACTTCTCTTATTCTGCATTCAGAAAGCACAGTTTTGATTTTTACAAAATAAGGCGTTCTGAAATATTTCTTTCTTGTTTTGCTTTAAATGCTAACTCTCAATCATTGCTTTCCTTTCATTTTGCTATTTTTCTATGTAGTTTGCTCCCTTTTTGTATCCTAATAATGAGAACTAAACAGGCAGAGCAGACACACGGGGCAAACAACACTGAATAATGAAAGGTTGCAAATACTTCAAACGTCAGATCCAGTACTTAGTAAATAATGGTTTAAATAACACCTGGAAAAAGCAGAATGAAAACCACAATGACAATATATTTAAAAAATTAAAGCTACATTACCCCCATATAACTGTTTAGAACATTTTTAAAATTTACCAAAATTCTACATTGCTCCCAAAACACAGAAGTAGGAAATAACACCTCACTTATTTAGGCCAGAAGCTCAATAAAAACAGGAAGTTGGAAAAAAAACCAGCAACCACAGGGTGTCCCCAAAACAGAGTTTGGGAAGACACTGCTTTAGGTGGCGTTATCCCTATGAAAGGCACTTTCAAAAGAAAATTGTTTTTATGCATAAAAGTTTTAACATTTAGTCATTGGCAACAATAGAGCAAGGACAATTTAAAGCCATTTCACATTCCACACCTTTTCTGGCACTTTTCACTCACACCTCATTGACATAATCTTTTTCCAGTCACACTGGCTCCCTGCGCATGTAGTCTGGCACCCCGAGACAAGCCCATCTAGTCTGGTTCACCGTGATAAAAACCAATTAAGGACAGGCTCTGTGATGCAAGGCTGACAGCAAATGAGCACATATAATGCAGCAACAAGCAGTGAAGCAAGGCTGTTTTGGGGGTGACAAACAGATGATCAAGGACTTGTTTGTCTGATGTCGATTTATATATAAGGTCAGAAAAAAAGGGGTTTGGGCGGTATACTGGTAATGGATAAGGAAAAAACCCCCATTTTAAAACAGTATGCACCAGCATTTTGTATTTTTCATTACTGAAAGTAAACTTCAGTTTTTTACTTAACACCTGTCCCTATAAACCCCAATTATGAACCCACCAGGCAAAGGGTGAAGTAACACGGGAGGGGTTTGGAGTTATCAATCATTTTTCTTTGGCACCATTTGTGCTGGTACTAAAGCTGGGATGATACTGGGCAGCATGTTTGGCTATCAGAAAAGGGGCTTGGAAATGTGAATATGTTCTATAAAGTCATCAAATAGTCATCTAAATTTGATATTATCTACAAATTAGTTACATAAAACGACATCCTGCAGTGACGAGAGGCAACGCAGTTGTCAATTGAATTTCTCATTAGCCATCACAAGTGTGATATCAGCTTGACTAAAAACAGCAAACAATTAAAACTGCATTTTTTTTTATTTCTCCAATAACTTTAAAGACATAAAGTACTGTATGTTGTTTCCTAAATATAAAGAAAGCCAAGATGTATAAATAAAAAAAAACACGTCATACTCACGTACCCCCCCCTCTTGGCTGCCTGCTTGTCACTAAAATAGAACAGGCACAGCTCCATTTATGCCACGTTGTAACAGTCTAAAAAACGTGGGCTATTTTGCCCCCATGGGGGGAAAAAATGTTGCATGTATATTTTTTTTTCAGTGTTAAATTAACTCTCACCTGATTTTTTATTCAACAGACAAAACACTGGAGTAGTCTCTCTCATCTCCTACAAGTAATATACATGTATGGCAGAATTTACCCCTCTACCAATATAAACCTAGGCTAACTTACTTTCTCAGTGATACTGCCAACCATTGAATTCTTTAAATGTATTGTAGGTACAGAATGTTTCCACTAGTTTATTATACACGCACAAAATTTTATATATATTTTTTTAAAAACAAAAAAAACATTTTGCAAGATGTGTGTTTTATTAATGTAATAGATGAAAACTTCACTCTAGAATCGAGGACATTTTTTAATACTGGGGTGAGGGATCCAAAATAAAGAAAAATGTTTTTTGATATAAGTGCGTGTAGGAAGAAATTCAACATTACAAATTTTTTATATAACCTAATTATTGTACTGAATGTAGTAGTTGAAATATGGTGATGGATAAAAACCTGTGTTTTTTACATTCTTTTTCTTCCCATTCTCCATGGGTTACCTGCTGCTTCTAATGTATAACCACCCTGCTAGTGATCAAATGCAGATCGGACTATAAAACAACAATCTATATATAAAAATTCACTAAGGCAAGACAACCATGAGCCGGAAGGGGGTTGGATTCACTAACCAACAACAACTGAACACCTATGGCGCCCAGGAAGACCACGCCACCAACTCCCAAAACCATTTGATACTCGACAACTCACAGAGCCCGCCCCCCAACTCGGACTCGGCGACACAGAAAAATGCGCCGTCATTTATATTCGTCTTCTGGGTCCATGCAGCTCCGACCACGTTGACTGTTCATAGAGGCATGTTTCTGGGAGGTGAATCGCCATATCCGGCGTGTAAAACTGTTTCGAGGGGTATCCCCTGGGATCCTTAAGCGTTCCTTTAAAACTGAGGTTAAAACACAATGAAGTGAGCAGTCTTCAAAAAGAGTTTTTGTTTTCAACGCCGACCGTGTGCACTATAGAAACTGTTTTACCGCTACATCAACATCGCATCCCACAAACATGCATCTTCTTAGATACTCCTGCACTTTGACACCCCTCCACCGTGGTGGGGGTCTTGGTGGATTATATAAAAAGGCAGCCAAAACCGCAAACAATGAAAAATCCGTGAGTCACAGGTGCATCTGGACTGTACAAAGCGACACATGAGCAGGCAGTGCATACTGGACGAAAACCAGCAGACTAGCATGGCGGAGAGGGGGGGGATGTCCTTCTCCTCTCCTCCCCTTCCACCCTGAGCGCCGCCCGGGCGGTGTGTGTTGGTTCGTTCCGTGCATTGGTTAAACCCCAATGAAGGAAGCAGTCTTTAAAAACCAATAAGCCCTGTGCCTCTGTTTCATTACCGTCTCACCTGCTTCACCAATGCAGGCCCAAAAAGGCCAACGGGTAACAAAGTCTTTGGGTTCAGGGTGAGTATGGTTACAAAACTGAAGCAAAGGGGAAATTTACAGAAGAGGCACCACCAGGTGTGGAGCCTTTCGCTTCTTTTACTCAACCAGAAACCTCACCCCGGGCCCCGGGCAGGGTTGACAAGATTGATAGCTCTTTCTGATTCTGTGGGTGGTGGTGCGGGTTCTTAGTTGGTGGGCGATTTGGCCATTTCGAAACAAGCGAGACCCCCCTCTAAATGTTCCCCGCCCCAAGGCGTTCGGGCCCAAATTTTTAGGGGGGAAGGGGTTTTCACCCTTTAATTGACATTAACGGGTTTGTGATGCACTTGTGTGGGTCTCCCGCTACCCCAAAATGGATACGTGTGTCTCCGGCGTGGGAACCCGTTAACCCCCATTGTGATGGAACCGTGGCTTCAATTTTCCCCCCGGCGAAATTCCCATGCAGGGGCCCTTTTCGCCCAATTCGTCCCCCCTTTGAAAAAACCCCCATGGTGGGGTGATTTGGAGGATTATATAAAAAAAAAAGCAGCCAAAACCCCAAAAGAACAATGAAAAATCACGTGAAACCGACGGGGTGTTTGGAAAATTAACAGTCACGCTCACGGTGCGTGGGACTTACCAGGGGAAAAGACTCACTCAGGTAGGGGGTTGGGGCGGGCCCAAAACGGGCAGTCGTCTGAGCGGCGCGTTCAACTCCGTCCCGCTGGAAAGGGGAAAGCGCGGCCGGGGTCCTCGGTTTTATCAGGACAATTTATGTTGGTTGTGGTCTTTTTCAATGTTACTTTTCTTGGTGGTTTATTAAAATTTAAATTTTTTAAATGTTTATTTTTTTTCCCCTTGTTAAAAAAAATTTTTAAAAGTGGCCTGATTATGCGGGTGCGGGGTTGGGTTTATCCCAACTTTATTAATATTAAAACTAAAAGGGAAAAAAGGGTTTTTGTGGACAATTTGGACAAAAAAAACCTAAAAACTCCTCAAATTTCAGGCCTGTTAAAAAATTCTGGTTTCAAAATAAACCTATGGGGGTTTTTCCTTTTCAAAAGGTTTTTGAACAGGTGAAAAACGTCATTCACCTTAAAAAAATCTAATGGGGAAAAATTTTAAAAACCTGTCAAAAGGATATAACACGTAGGCATGCTGCTGCTAGATGTTCAACTGTTTATTTTATGGACAACGCACATACAAAAGAATCAAACCGCTAATAACTTGTCTACCATTCAGATTTTTATTCCTTAAAATAAGAAAAATTTGTTAAAGAAAAATTTGGGCTTTTGGTCTCTTAAAGTATTCACATGTTCAAATTTAATTTATTCAAGCTGAACTATATCTAGCCTCTTCCATCTTACCACAATCATTTTAAGATTGGGATTTGAAAAAAAATTTTAAACCCGTTTTGGGGGTTAAAAACCATTAGGAAAAAAAAATTTTTTGTACATTTTGCTATTTTTTTATTAAGCCCCCCCCAAATACCAAAACCCAAATCACATCCCACGAAAAAGAAAAGTTACAGCTTACCCCCAAACCGTCGAGTCTATAAATCAAAATTTTCACAACTGAACCCTAATCAATCTAGCAACAAAGCGACCTCGACAGATGCTGGGAAACGGTTTTTAAAAATTCACGGTCCTCCCCATTTCCCCCTTGGCCCCAGACAAACAGAACCTATTAATTCAATAAGTGCTCCTTTATTGGTACCTTTTTTTAAACACAGGCAAGGAAGTGGGGGTGAGGGTTTCAGTTGGGCAGCGATCAAAGAATGTAAGAATTGCATATTCTGTGACGGATGCTGGCATATGTATATGGATGTTCTTGGGTTTTTTTCGGTTCAGGACACAATAAGCGAGTACAATAAGCAATGTCCATCTTCATTTGTAACAGTTTTCGATTGTTGAACACATGTGGTTTTAACCATTTGAGGGCATCGATGGCTTACTGAAATGGGCTGCTTATTCTCTCCGGGATGTCTGTGGGGTTTGGGGGTGTGGTGGGAATTTTTCAGTATTTTGGGTTACATAAAAAAAAATGTTTGGTCTTTTTTAACTTCAAAATTGAAAATTAAAAACCCGTATATCCTACTTTCATTAAAAAAATTTCAAGTATTTACCATTTAAAAACACTTTCTGGGGCAACACACTCAAATGGATCAGATACGATGCATTACATATACAAAATATCTCAATGCATGGGTTTTTCCTTTCAAAAAAAAATAACCCAAAAACAATCCAAATGACATGGGAAAATGCATACCAAAGCAAGCACTGCTATAATTAATATAAATTGGTGCACTATTATTACTGTACCAAAAAAGATCCTTGGACTGCACATTCTTATAATTCTTATCAAACTACTGTACTAAGAAATGACAAAGCTAGACAGATCCTTGGCAAAAGATAATGAAAGAAAGCCAGGAAGTGAAAAGGTAGATATTCAAGAAATTTCAGATGACTCGGGAACTGAGAGGTACAGTGATAAGGGGGGAAGACAAGGAGAGGAGTCAGGTGGAAAACTTTGAGAATTGTCTACAAGTTAACATCAACAAAACCAAGAAAGTAGACTGTCTTTCACAGCACCAAACAGCCTCTATGTCAAGTCAATATTCAAGGGTGGATGTGAGATGGTGCACTCCTACAAGTACTTGGGTCCATGGCAATGACAAGTGGACTGATGATACACACAGAAACTATATAGAAAGTGCAGAGCAGACTCTTTCACATTTTCAACTCTGTGCTGGCCTGGTAACATTATTTCTAGAGGCCCCCAAAACAACAAGCTAATTAAAAGGCAGGCTCAGTTACAGGGCCCCTCTGGACCCCCTGGAGGACAGAATTAAAACAAAACAAAACTCAGTGCCATAATGAACAATCTTGCATACCCTCTCTCTGTACACAAACCCCAAAGGGGACTTTCAGCCAACAAATTATTAATCAGAACTGTGCAAGAAACACTGGACTGTGCTCCTTTATAACATTAGGACAGGACTAGGACAGCCAAACTAGAAGTTTTATTTCTTCTGGTGTATGTATGTATGTATGAAGAGAGAGAGAGAGAAGAGAGAGATAGATAGATATAACCCCGGTTCGCCGAGGCGTACAAGGGATGATAAGATAGATACATGATGCATTTTCTCAGCTGCAAATACTGTATCATAAAGTAGTTTTATTCCTGAGCTTTCAGCCCTGCCAGAGGTCTTCATCAGGATAATGCTTAGACACAAGAATCAAAGGCAATATATACAAACATTACGTGGAGGGGGGGGTTTAAATCAGTTGATAGGGGTGGGGGGTATCAGTTGCAAATTTTTATTTATTATGAACATTTTCTTAAGTTTTGCATATTTGATTTATGCCCAAATGTCTGTTGATGGGTTCAGTTTGAAGCAAGATTCAGCCAGCTCTCTGGCACTAGTACAAATTATATCTTACTTGTAAATTCCTCTTTGTCTACTGCTCCTCTTAAATGTGGTGTTTCTCAGGGAACCATTTTGGGTCCTATCTTATTCACTATATACCTTCCCCCAAATTTGGGGCTACTTTTAGGAAATTTAACATTTCTTTTTCACTGCTATGCTACTGATACTCAGGTTTATATTCCCATCTGCAACTCTGCAATAAAACAACTCCACAGCTGTCTTATGAACTAAGATCCTGGATGGCTAATAATTTTCTTGATCTGAATCAAAATAAAACAGAGGAGCTTATAAGGTCCATCACTAAAAACCCCAAAATTGCTCTTGGACTTCGGCTCTTTCTCTGTCTTTGCAAACCTCAAGTCCGCATCTTGGTGTTATCTTTGAAGTAACCCCTCTTTTGGCAAGTTAATTCTGTAGTCAAGTTGCTTTTCCCGGGTTATCTATTAGGTAAGATCAGCTTTTTTTAATCTTCTAGGGATCTTGGAGCTACTCATGCTTTTATCTTTCTCGCCTCAATTACTGCAACTCACTGTATTCTGGGATTAGCAATCCCAAAGCAGGTTACGTTTGGGCCCGAATGCTGCCACTTGCTTCCTGGTTGGGGAAATAAGTATGACTCAATATTTCTCAATATTACCCTTTACACTGGGTGCCTTGTCAGTTTGTGAATTGATTTTAAAATCTTGTTGCTAGTTTTTATATCTTGATGTACTGGAAATGGACGTTTTTCAAAACTGAATTTTTTGTCCCCCCCCTCTGTCAGGAGCGGCTTGCTTAGAAAGAGTGCCTGAGATTTTGTAGATTTTCTTTAACATTCAAAAGAAGCTGTGGAATATAAGGGAAATTGTCTTAATATAGATTTTTCTTAAATGGGGAATCAAAGTTCCATTTATTGCCTTAAGTGTATGTATTATTTAAACTGCAATTGTGCAATTTATTCTTTGAAATATTACCTTCTGAATAATAATAATAAAAAAAATCACTCTCATTCATTTATAGATTAACAAAGAAATTTTATTGATGTACAAACTAACTAGACTGGCCCCCTTACTCCATTTCAATTAGCCATTTGACAGCAACATATGCTCTAAAATAAAGTCTCAAAGTGAAGCTGATTGCATTTTTAGTGAAACAGAAAAAAAAATGGTTTACTTGCATTTT
>NW_024379712.1:0-32986 GCF_016835505.1 Polypterus senegalus
CTGTATTTATCTTCTCCAGTCCTGTCAATGTTGAGTATAAACCACAGAAAAAAACTTAACCAATGCATTGGTCAATCAAAAATATTCATAAATAAAATAGACCTGCTAGATAAAAACAGTCTGTATTAATTTTCCTTCACCTCTGCACACATTCTCTTGAACAGCAGAAAGAGGGCATTCATCTTGTAACTGAATGTCTTTCCCGCCAATAATGAATTCAAAGCAGTGACCCATCAAATAGAATAAAAAAGCAATCTTGCATTGTGGCTCCACATTATCTCTTTTCCATGCCTCTTCACAGACAGAGAGAGATCTCAATCAAGGTAGAATGGGCATCTGTGACATGCAGCTCATCGCAGGGTTAATTAAACACTTGAATTTAACACCCTCCCTATCATTAACCAAAGCAAAAGTAGATCATTCAAGCCAGGCTTCATCTGGAGGTAGGCTATACAAGCCTCACAGTGAAGTGTACGCTCGCGCCAAGGAAATCAGCATCACTCTAAATTTCATATGGTTTGGGAGTTAATTATTCAAGAAATTATTTACAAGAACAAAACACATACGAATATTAAAAAAAACTCACCCATAATAATTGCTTTAAGTATTAATGGTTTTGGTTGTTTTGTATATTGCTAATTTAACATTAGTTTGATTGATATTTAAAAAATGTTTTAAAATTATATTAAGTTTTAAAATCCATGCATTTCATTCCATGACAGTTGACAAAGCTGTTTTATCTCAGCTAAGTCAAAATAAATGGTCCACAGATATTTTTAATCCATGCAAATATATCAGAAACATTAAGAATTTTTTGTGTTGAATTATTTTTAATTAGTTAAGAGCATTCTAGGAAAATCCAGAAAGAAATTTTAGTCAAGCACAGAATATAGATAAAACAAAATGAGATTTCTAGAAATTGATCAAAAAGCAGCATTCACCCTCATCCAGCACCTAAACAAACCCAGGCCAGAGACAACATATACTGAAAAATTTCAGTAAGGAGTACCACCAAATGAGACACCGTAAAATACAGTGTATACCAAAGTTTTGTTTTGTGGAACTGCATTTTTGTTAAAACAGTATTCATATAACACAACTGACAGGATTCTAAGATATTTAAGACCTTGACAACTTGCTTGGCAAAACAAATTGCTATAATTGCTCTTACCATAACTCAGCACAATGATTTACACAGTGAATCCATTTTTTTGTAAACTGCTGTGTTTTCAGGTCATAGTTTAGCTTTTATAATCATCTTTTAAGGAGCACTACATGAGTCATAAGCTTTACAGACATACCACAAGAAAAAAAACTAAAAACACACCACATACAATAAAAGTGTGTACCTATCACCATGAATATTTAACCTATATTTGAATACATTCATATGTTTAAACTGAATATTCAAATGCAAATTTTTGGTTACTATGACCATCCTAGTGGTTAACTGTTTGGTGCCTGAAGGAAACGCTTTAAACTTTTTAATGTGATGTGAATACATGCAAGACAAAAACAAACCCAAAATTAAAGTTAGATGAAAATCTACGGGAATACACGCTGAGGAAACTGACACAAATAAATTTTTCTGTGCAATGTGAACATGACGGGAAATTAAGATACACAGCAGCTTACCTTACTGCTTTTCCTTCAAACACTGTAATAATGGCCAGTTAAGTTTTTAACAAAACCAAAAAAACTGTGCATAGGATCTTGTCGGTACTTGTTTAGATCTTATATTTCTTTGGAAGCATTAGAAATTCCATAATAAATAATAAATCAATACTTGCTTCTGTAGTTTTCAGCAATTGTGTCTACTTGGTCCTGAAACTAGAAACACAGTGTAATAACCTATAAATATGTAATTCACATAAGACCTACTCTTTGGCCACTTAAATTCAACTGTGTAGATTAACCATTTTGGGTTCAGCTTTTGTAAGGTTAAACTATGCTTCCTTAGTCGACACAATAACCCATTATATATCTTAAATATTTCCTATTGTTTTAAGTATCTTGTGATGTTACATTGGGATTTACCAACACATACTGTATCTGCTATTTGATTTATATGTAAATGACATACAGTGGTTGAATGAAAGAATGACTACTGATTTCTTCTGTGCTAAAATGCTTTTTATTCTTCATTTTTATTTTTTTCATTTTTAACACAAACACCCAATCAAACAGCAGTCTTTTCACATATAACCAAAAAGCTTTTCACAGAAAGAAATGGTTATTCAAAAAATTCCAAAATAAAGGATACTTTGACAGTTCAACTGATAAGACAAAACAAGCAGAAAAACTATTTTTAAATAGTCAGCAGTTACCTAAAATAAATTAATTAAAAACAGCTTCTATGAAGAGCTTGCACCTAATGGACATTGTAAATAATTAGTATTATACAATAACTGATTGCAATAATATATAGAAAAACAGCAATGAAATATTTAATATTCACTAAAAATAAGAATTTAAAATTGAAAATTACACATTATTAACTTATGCATAACGTTTCTTGGCAAACACGCAATAGAAAGTCATAGTGGTAGAAAAGTAAACTGACATTTTCCTGAAAAATTGTGAAATTTGTCTATTTTTTTTCCAATTGAAAAGCAGAGGCACTTAGGACCAAGCTTACGATCCAATTCCATTTTAATCAATCAATTTATTAAATTAAGTCTAGTATCCGTTTTATTTTAAAGGACAAAATAAAAAGGTCTGAATTAATTGAAATAGCTTTTCTTGCCACTTGTTTTAACAGCACATCATGACTTTTCTCATACCTTTTTCTCAGTTTATTACTCAGCTTTCTTTAGCCTAAAGGCCAATACTCCAATTGCCTCTGCTCTCTTATAAAATAAGCCTCGACTTGCTTTGTTTACAATACAGGAAGTTACCTGCAAAAAAGACACATGCTGGCTCAATTACCATAATACCTTGCATAAAGGAGTATTTCAACTAAAAAACTAGAAAAGCTGGGGCTGAAGTTACTGTTTTTTGTGATAGGCCAATTTACCACTCAAAAATAAGAGTATTTTTTTTTACTGAAAATGGCCAATCAATCTGAACAGCTCTAGTCATGCTGCAGGTGAAAATAATTGATACTTTCTTTACATTTTTGACAGAGTCACTGTTGATAATAAAATCATTGCTAATACATCTTTAGACTTTATGAGTTTTGATAAAGTTCATTATTTATCATACTAGGGGGATTGTTATTTCATGGGAATTGTTACATATGTATTATTTTCACTTATACTTTAAAAACTTTTGTAAAAACAATACTTGTCCTTAATTTCCGGCCCCGGGCGTGGTTAAATCTCTTTCTCACAGGACGTTTAACTCTGCTCACGTTGTGAAGGGGGGGCAGCTGCTGTCGTGCTGCCCGTCAATCATTTTAAAGCCTTTACAGCTGCTGTCCTTTTTGCTACTTCGTGTCTCTGCTGCTCGTGTTGTGAAGAAGGGGGGTTAGGGTGTCTGAACGCACGCAAGGAGAAGTGGTCGGATCATCTGCTGCGAGCTGTGAGTTTTGCTTGTCACTTGTCATTGTTTTAAGAGCTGCGAGCAAGTTACAAGTGTCTCTCGTGGGACTTCAAATTGTCTTCTGAGAAGATCACGTCTCGTCTCCCTAGTCTGCCTCCCGAAGATTTTTTTTTTTAATAATAGAGAGTTTTACTTTGATGCAATATAGGTATACTGTATGTATTAAATGGTCCAGCAGTCAAGGTGTTAAAAGACTAAAATGGTGCAAGCTAGAATAGAGACAATAAATACTAACATTGTGGTACTAGGATATATACAGAACTGACATACTAAAGTGACCAAATGTAAGATTATATAAGGGCAAGTAGTCTAATTCATTAACAATTCAATTCCAGAACACGATTTAAATAGATCAATAACAATAGTCACTTCTTTCATTAGAATTAACCACTCAGTAAAAAGAGTCACTAAACCCCACTGCTTGCAAGCGCAGATAAATCTTGTAGATACACAATTATTTACATTCACAAAGCAGCGTATGACTAAATGTGCGAGTCTGCCTAATGCAGAGCTAGAAATGTTCATTTGTAAACAAGGTATCAGGATGAAAATAATGGATAGGTCACTTTTGAGGTAAGAATGCAACAATAAATAGCTTGTTACTAAACATTAATGGATTTTTAAACTGAAGAGATGCTGCTGTCATTGAGGACTATATATTCAGCCTGTCTCAAGTGCCTTTTGGTAAAGCTGCAAACTTCAGAAATGTCACAGGTTGAGCATAGTGGACCATCCACAACATCTGAGATGTAAGAGAGTGAGGAACATAAATTGGGACATGTTAAGTATTCTCATACTCAGCTGGTGGCACTGGATTCACTAGCACCTCACCTTATTAGAGGAAAAGCTTGTCTGAGAATGGCAAAGGAAAAGATCTAAAGCAAGGATAAAGTAAGGTGCAAAACTGATCAAACTTCATATAATAAGTAATGTTAGATTGCTTTTTAGTTAAAAGAATTGTCACATTTAATGGTGAGTTCATGTTGTGTGGCATTTTACTGCTATTTAATGCTGTATGGGATTCATCTGAAAAAGCAGGTGGGGATCTAGAGATTTATGTGAATGAGCACATTACAATTAAAGCAGATATGTATGATCCAGACTTTGAAATGCAGACTAAATTCATCCATGTCATTGCCTAGGAGGGGTTGCATTATCTTGTTAATGTTTATTTTAAATGATTAAGTCTAGTATTAATACAGTAAAGATGGGTCATTCTGAATGCTGATGACTTCAACCAGTCAGCACTGGATAGATCAAACTTCTAACAATATGTTCCTTTTGTGAACACAATAAGCTGGTCCTGCTGCATTCAAATGTTAATATCTATAAATGTATGGTAGAACACGTGACGGTTACAGATGGAAGACTGATTTGATGGCTCCTCTGTGCATTTTGCTTCCTGCCTCCATTTTACACTATTTCTATTACAAGATTCTGAATATGTCAACTGGATCCCACATATCGCAGCGTGAACCTGCTAGGTCCAGCAAAGAAGGTACTCTGTGTGGAGGCATCTTCAGAATTCAGCACAGCAATGATGGCAGACCTTTTAAAGAATATTAAGTAAATTGAGCAGCTCACTGAGACTCGAATTAAGTAAAGTTTTAAAGGGGAGGTTGGTGTTCTTCAGCAGGACCTTGCAGCAATGAAAGCTGAAAAAGCAAAACTTTCTCAAGACCTCAAAATATTTGTGAATACTCTGCACCAGCACGACAAACGGATCCAATCACTGGAAGGCCAGGTTGCGTCTTTAGCTGCAAATCTCACTGAACTTGAGGACAGAAAGAGGTGCTGCTATGTGCGTATCACCAGAATAAAAGAGATTTTGAAAGGGAGTAATGCAAGCGTTTGAAAAAACTGTGGGGTGCCATTTTTGCATCTTTGTCTGGGTTTGATCCAATAATTGAGCGGTGCCACAGGATTCACTCCCGGCATCAGGATTTTTCTCATTTGGGGCCATTGATAGTGAAACTCCTAAATTATAACGATAGTCAAAAAGTCCTTCAGCATGAGAGGAAAGTTCCAAACCATTCATAGGAGGGTCACCAGATATACCTATTTGCCGAATACTCTATGTCAGCTGCATCAGCAAGGAAAGCAATGCAACCTGCTACTCAGTATGCACAAGCAATAAAGGGATGTGTCCATGCCTGGCGTGGAGGTGAGATTTTTTTCTCTATTCTAAAATAG
Source organism: Polypterus senegalus (assembly GCF_016835505.1). Lineage (NCBI taxonomy): Eukaryota > Metazoa > Chordata > Cladistia > Polypteriformes > Polypteridae > Polypterus > Polypterus senegalus. The sequence goes on from NW_024379712.1 coordinate 5,737, forward strand.
ATTATATTTTTATTTTGTGTTCGCATCTCTTTCAAATGCCTGGCTTGCATCAACATCACTCTCCAACCATAAGTCTGTTCTTTCTCAACTTTATTTTTCAACAGCCCCGTCTAGTGCACCATGCCGGCAGTTTAACTCATCACTGCTTCATGATCCTATATTCTGACCGAAGTTATTAAGCACTCTGGAAGAGTTCATCAATATTAACTCTGGCTGTGTGGTAGACCCTGCATATTTCTGGCTAGCAATTAAAGGGGTAATTTGTGATTTTTCTATTACCTAAGCTTCTGAACTGGCACAGTACCGATGACAAATATTGTCCGACTTGGAATCTTTGCTCACTGCTTTGGATAATGCCCACCCCCCATGTTTTTAAACCTGATTAGGAGTCCTTAATTTAGAATCCAAGAACAGAGTTGAATTCCAATCTTTCACAGAAGGTGGAATTAAACAGCCACCGGACACGAGCCAGATGTCATACTTCTGGGGCCAGACAAATCAAATTGTTTGTGCTTAGGCTCCATAAATGTGAAGCACCTGCTACTATTAGCTTAATTCAGAATGCAGCCGGACATCTTACTAATAATCCAAGTGAGATCAACAATTTTTTGAGTATTACTCCAATTTATTTTCTGCTCATACCAACCCCAACTACATTGAAATCGACTCCTTTCCTATCCAATCCGAGCCTCCCTAAACTTTCAGAAGGCAATGCCTTCACTCTTGATGCACCTATTTCCATCGCTGAAATTAAAGAGGCTTTAGACTCCATGCAATCTAGGAAATCACCAGGGCCAAATGGATTGCCATCAGAAGGTTATTTCTATATTTTGGAAGCAAATATTAGCCCCTCTTTTTCAAATGTTTGATTCTGGCACCTCCATTATCCAAATTAATGACTCAGGTAATACTTCTATGATCACCTTTTTGTTAAAACAAGGTAAAGGGCCAAATGATTACTCAAGCTATTGGTCCATCTCTTTGATGAATTCTGATGCAAAGTTATCTATTAAAACTCTTGGCACATCACCTTCAGCTTGTAGTCTCCAAGCTAATTCACCACGACCTGACTAACTTCATTCTTCTCCACATTACTAACATAGCACCCAAACTTCCTCTTGCTCCAGCTTTGCTCTCTTTAGATGCTCAAAAGGTATTTGACCGCAAAAACTGGTCTTTTCTGTGGCAAAGTCATGTATCGCATGGGGTTTGGGGAGGTCTGCATCAATATGGTGAAGACACTTACTCATCTCCTTCCACTATTATTCTCACTAATTCTGTTACTTCATAATATTTTTGAATATTGAAAGGAGCCAGGCTAGAGTGCTCACTTTCCCCTCTCCTCTTCAATCTCTCTCTCGAGCTCCCAGCTATTGCCATTTGTCATTCACACCTAATCTCTCCCATAACCTTGCATGGTACACCTCACAAAGATGTGCTTTATGCGGATTATATTTTGCTTTTTTTCAGCAATGCCCACTCCAATCTCTTATATATCCTTAACTTATTTGACTTCTAAGAGTCTGTTTTTATGGTTAAAAATTCATTGGGTTCAAGTCAGTTGTTCTTCCTCTTAATTTGTCCAGTAATCAGTTCTGCTCCTCTTCAGCTGTCCCACTTTCAGAGTTTATTAAATACCTGGGGATTGAGATTTCCCTTTCCCTCCATTACACTGGCTCATTAAATTATAAATGTATCTTCAGGAGTGCTAAGAACTCTCTCTCCTCCTGGTCCTCTTTGCCCCTATCTTTCAGGTCCAGATTGGCTATTATTAAAATGAACATTGCCCCATAATTTAATTTTGTTAGCAGCATGCTACCTCTTCCTTCTCCAAATAAATTTTGGTCTGATGTCAGATCTCTTGTATCAAGATTTCTTTGGTATGGTTATATAAAAAAAAAAAAACTTTCCATTAGACATTTTACATTAACTCGTGATAGGTCGGACAGGGGTTTTGCCTTGCCAGAGTTGGAGATGCATCATTGGGCACTTACAATTAGATCAACTTGGTGCTGGTTGGAACCCCCCAATATTCCTCCATTCTGGTTCCAATTGAAGTCAAATAGTTTTTTCCCCAGATTTCTCTCACTTCTCTTTTTTATTTATCTGAGATCGAGATAGCTTTCACTAAATCTGTGCCCAGTAAATTGCTTATGCTCTCACTATATAGTGTAAGGTGGAGAAACATTTAGGCCCCTGCCCAAGATTACAGTACATTCCCTCACTATTTTCCAAAACCCAGCCTTGCTTATTGGCAGCAACCCTATTGCTTTTCCAGCCTGGAGGCAGTGTGGTATTTCCACACTTGGGAACATTTTTGATGGCTCAGAGCTTCAAACGTTCTAGTCACTAAGCTCAGAGTTCTCAACTCCATCTTCTTCCTGTTTCTTTAATCTTCAAATTAGGTCTGTTCGTCTCCTTTCTTCTTATCTCTATATTATATACAACCTCGCAGAAAGCCACTCTTAAAACATTACATGTGAATATGGTTTGAGAATGTGACCTTCACTCTCACTACTCTTGATTAGAACATGACTTTTTAAGATTACCTTAGCATCTAAAAACCTCAATTACCAACATACTCAATTTAAATTTGTACACAGTTTAAATCTAATGAACCAGCAGAGGCTTTGTAATGGGCTTATCAGCTGATCCTTTGTGCTCCCGTTGTTCCTTTAAGTCCCTAGACACCTTTCTACACATGTTCTGGGAGTGTCCCAGAGTTAAGGCCCTCTGAGGTAAAGTTTCAAAGTTTCACCTATTCTCTCTTATAAAATACATTTTTTGCCTAAATTATTCCTTCTTTTAGACTCTTCTGGATCTCTCTTTGTTCTTTCCAGCAAAGGCTATTCTCTCTAGGCACAATTGCTGCTAAATTGGCCTTAACCTCCTGCTGGTAGACTTCTAGTTTATTATCTTTTGATTTACGGAAAACCTACTTTCGTAATCTTATTTTGTTTAAATTATTTAATTATTTGCAGCACAAATTAATGGTTCACCTAGCACTTGAATTTTAAAGTAGCAGTCAGCTGTGTGACTTGATCGTAATCATATAGAGGGAAAATGCACTCCAAGATCTACTTAAGTTATTCATTTGTTTGTTTATTTATTCTCCTTATTTTCCCATGTTTTCACTGTGCCTTTCAATTTAGGGCTACTATTGTTCATATAAGGCCAGGTGTGGGTGAGGGGAGGGTACCATGGGGTGGGGTTTTTATTGCTATAGTATAATGTACTTTTCTGAGAGCTATTGTAACTGCTCATGATTTATACTTTATTAATAAAAATTTGATCACAAAAAATCTTTAAATGAACATTTGGAAAGGAATAACCATCTTACTGCCACCTACAAGTCTGTTATTGACAGCAACAGTTCTCCAGTATCCAAGCCAGAACGTCTTAAGAGTGTTTGGGGACGGCTGTTGCAGATTTGTTGTAATAGTCATATATTTTTAAGTTATTATTAAGTTTCTGTAAAATTATAATTTCTTCTTCAGAAACAAAGGGAGTACATCTACCTAATTACATTGGCCCTTGAAAAAGCTAAATGATGAATAATACACAAAGAGATACAAAGGTTTTATATACCTTTTTTCTATGAAATTTCAGAGCTGAATCTGGATATACAGAGTTAGGATTTAAAGAAACTCCTACAGATAGTTTCACTGAACCACACAAGAACGTTCACTGTTCCAAGGAACCTATCAACAAGGCTTAGCATTTTATTTCAATATTTTTATTAAAAACATTTTGTGTGAAAGATCCTTAACTACTTAACTAGCAACATAATAAAATGAATGTAATGCCCATTGCTTACACAGGAGGGCAGTAATATTCAACACATTATAGTAAAAGCATACAAAAACATTGTGACTTGGCTATAAATGTCAGCAAAGAGCTCACCGGTTACAATTAGAGCAGTTTACTTTACTCTAGTTTGTAAAGCTACCTTCTGGTTTCATGATCTCAGCTTCTGATCTTTTCACTACAGCTGTCAACTTTGTGATAAGAAAAAAGGAGAATGCAGCCACTGATAGCTTTCACTCAAAATTAACTTTCTAAATACCACCTACGAAGAAAATGAGGCTCGACCTGGCCAGACTCCAAGATCATACCGTTTCTAACGGGTTTGCATGCAGTAAGTGTGAGGAATTTATGGACTGGGGAGTGACTGCTGATCTTAATGTTATGTGGGAGACCTTCCGTGATATGAGCCTGAAAGGCTGCGGAGGGTTGTGTTGGTGTTACCAGTGTTCCCATTAGGAGGTGTTTCATCTCGCAGGGCACTCTAGACATCATCGTGAGGAGTTGCAGCGCACGGCTTGATGGCAACTCCAGTCTGTACCAGGAACTGAGAAAGACAGCTGCGAGGGCTCTGACAGTATATAAGGAGGCATTAGTTAGAGGAATCTGTGAGCAAGTGACACACCATCTATGGTCTAGTGACCCACATCCTGCTTAGAGAGGAATCAAAGCATTACACACATCCAAATCTGTTCCTTGGAAACTCACATTCAAAGTGGCTGATGAAATGGTCCTTATGGATGACACTGCAGTTGTGACTCTCTGGGCTGGATACATTGAGTAGCTGCTTAAAGCTGATCCTCCGGCAAGGATGTTGGACATCTCTGGGTCCACGGTTCTTGTGGCTGATCCTCCAACTAGTTGTGAACCACCCAATCTCACCGAGATTGTACATGTGGACAACCAGTTGAGAGTAGGGAAGGCTGCAGGGATATGTGGTATTGGGGATGAACTTCTCTGGGCTGGTAGTAAGGCTATCCTCCTGGCATTACAAGCAATCTCTGCTTCCATTTGGGAAATGGTCATCATCCCAACTGCCTAGAAAACAGGACTTGTTACCTGTATCTGGAAAGGGAAGGGTGATTGCCTGGATTGTGGCAACTACAGGGGGATAACGCTGCTCTTGGTGCTGGGTAAGGTCCGTGCTAGGGTAGTCCTCAAAAGGATCTGTGATCACTTGCTCACCTACCAGTGACCGGAGCAGTCTGGTTTTACACCTAAGAAGTGTGCCATCGACAGCATCTTGGCACTGAGGGTTATCATGAAGCACAAACGCGAATATTGGCAGAGTTTCTCTGCACCCTTTGTTAACTTTCGTAAAGCATTTGATTCAGTTGATCGAGCTGCCCTATGGGACATCCTAAGACGTCATGGATCCCCTCAAAGTTGCTGGATTTCATGGCCAGCCTGTACACTGGTACTGTGAATGCTGTGCAGAGTGGATGTAGAACATTTGTGTTTGGCCCAGTTGATCCTGGGGTTCATAAGGGGTGTGATTTGCTCCTACTCTGTTCAATGATTGCATAGACTGTGTGTTGGTAAGGTCGTGGGGTCCAGTAGTTGTGGAGCATCAGTTGGTGAAGAAAGATTCACTGATCTTGACTTTGCTGACAATCCTGTGCTCTTCGCGGAGAGACTGAGCAAGGAGTCTGAGTGTCTGGGCTTATGAATGTCCTGGATAAAAACCAAGATCCCAGCCTTTAATGACCTATTGGGCATAGCCATCAGCACTGTGTCTGTCTGCAGAGAGTGTGTCGACCTTGTCAAGAGGTTTACTTACCTTGGCAGCAACATACATGGCTCTGGTGACTCTTGCTATGAAGTCAGTAGACGGATTGGGAGAACATGGGTGGGAGTTTTGTCACAAGGTTGCTGGAAAGAGGTGTGTGGTCCAAGTCTTTAGAGTCCTGGTGCTTCCAGCCTTGCTATATGGCTCCGAGACATGACTGCTATCCAGTGACATGAGATGAAGACTGGACTCCTTCAGTACTGAGTTTCTTCGGTGAATGTTTGGATACCATTGGTTTGACTTTGTGTCAAATGAGTGGTTGCTCAAGGAGTCCCGAATGAGGACAATTACCTGCATTGTGAAGGAGCATCAATTCCCTGAGGGTGATCTGGCTCACAGGATCCTTACCGTTAAGAAATCAAGAGGCTGGATCAGGCCAAGGGGACACCCACATAATATCTGGCAGCAGCAGATAAATGGTCATTTCTGGAAGGTTGAACTGGATTGCAAATCTGCCTGAGGAATTAACAACAAGGATCCTGAGTTGTATTGTCGTGTGGTAGGTGCAGAAACGCACCGTACCAGTGCATTCCTTTCCAACATGACATGTTCTTTCTAAGTCTGTATATGCTGGTTTCATGTCCAAAAGTCTGCTAATGCACTCAAAAAATGTTGATTTTCAGAACTTGTTGCTCAAATGAAGAAAAATGTGGCACCCACCAGGCCAATCCTTAAAGTGAACACTGGAATCAATTTTCAGATGAATAGAGACAAAAAAACACCAGCATTTACTATGAAATTATTCCTGTCAGAGTGCTTTGCTCCTACTGTGGTACTAGTGATAAGTGGGCAAGTGAACTTCTCTTCCTCTCAAACCTCCATGAACTGCTAAAAGCCATAACCAGCTTTTAGCTTTGGTGTCAGGAAAAGAATAATAAAATTGAAGCTAAGTACAGTATGGTTCAGTTCTTTCATATAATTTCATCTTTTGCCCACTAAACAAACCTGCATTTTCTAAAATTTGGAAGTGATTCTTCAACTGATAAGCTGCCAATCAAAATTAATTTATTTTCACTAAGAATGACTAAATCAGGCACTAGCAAACGAATGTAAGACTAGTCAATCATATTTAGTTGGTCTGTGTATTAACGCATTACTTTCCTTCAGTGTACTCAAAGGTGATAAAGGGCTACATCTAGTAAGTGTATTTAAACAGCACAACAAACACCTGAAAAGATACTGTGGCTCTAACTTTCATCCTTCTGTCAGTCAAGGGCATGAATTTCTTGAGTTATTCAGCTTCATGTCACTAAAAGAACAATTTAGACAGCTAAAATCAATGCCACATTACACAACATTTTACTTATGGGGTATACTAGATTTATTAACTAAAGCTGCTGATCACATCACCAGACCAAGTGAATTTAAATAACTGGAAAACTCTTGGCAAGTCAACATTACCAACAGAGTGCCAATCCCCTTTACTCAACTTGCTACATGACAAAGCCGGCGCTATACAAAGGGTTAACAATAAGGCAAGTCTTTCTTGATTCTGTTGTGGTATGTAAAACACAAGAGACAGACAATGTTCTCTTCTCTTTGTGAGGTCCAAAGCTCCTGTAATTCTTACTCTTCTCCACTCTTGGTTGTCAGCACACAGAATCCGCTCCTACAACTAAATGCAAAATAAAAACAATTTGAGCAAGTCACAGAATAGCTTAAATGAGTTGCTGGGCTTGTCACATTATATGACAGGGTTCACAGGAGAGTGCCTCCAACTTTCTAAGATTATGTTGGGACAGCTTAATTATTAGTCAAACAAACAGATTTGATGGACCGAATGACAGTAAGCAGAGGTGGGTAGAGTAGCCAAAAATTGTACTCAAGTAACAGTAGCGTTACATCAAAATAACATTACTCAAGTACAAGTAAAAAGTAGTCATCCAAAAATTTACTCAAGTAAGAGTAAAAAAAGTACTTGGTGAAAAGACTACTCAAGTACTGAGTAACTGTTTAATCATAATAAATTATTTATTTTGTAGAAATGTTGTAATAAGACAGGAAAAAATATAAAATAATGTGCAAATTCTGCAATTTCCAAATAATAAAATAAAAAATAAGTCAAAATAACATCTTTACAATTCTTTTTTACAATAAAGCTTTTGAATCCAATACATACAGTAGGTAATATACATGTTTGAACAGTGCAAACTACTTACAGTGACAAGATATACTGTACACCAGGGGTGCCCAATATGTCGATCGTGATTGACCGGTAGATCAGAAAAGTAGTGCAGGTAGATCACGTTGCATTCAAAAAAATGTTTTTTTTAAATGTTAGTCTATCATATATCCTCCCTATGGCATTTGCCACTTGATTGACATACAGGGCGGCCAGTCATCCTGCACTCACGCTCAAACGTGCGAGCTACTGCAAAACTCCGGCTGTCTAAGTGATCTAGTTAGCTTTCCAATTTATATCAACTGAAGGGATTTAAAAAAATATATATTTTTTGGGGGTTATGGGCTGGATATGTGGAATTGGAAGAGGATTTTTTTTTCTCACAATGTCAAAATCGAAGTGCGTTTGTCTGATCTGTCAATCTATCATTGCTATTCCAAAGCAGGAAAATGTGGAAAGGCACTTTCAAACTGTTCATAAAAATTTCGAAACTGTCTTTCTTCCGAAAAGCGATCTGAGAAAGAGAAAGGAGAGGGAACTAAAATGGCAGTTAACCGGACAGCAGTCATTTTTCACTCGGCTGAATTCAAAAGCAAAGGTAGACACAAGGAAGCATCGTTCTGGGTGAGTCACTCGATCATTAAGCATAAGAAGTCCTTTGAAGATGAAGAGATGATAAAAGAGGCCGACAGCTATGGAGAAATTCTTGCTGAGATTTCGAGACCCCTGGCCGGAGAAAAAGGAGTTTCAGAATTCAAGCAACTTAATAACAATCAATGGCTGCAAGACTTGGCATTTTTTTTCCTGATCTGACCAACATGTTGAATGAGCTTAATTTACAGCTGCAAGGAAAAGACAAAACCATGGTCAATATGATTAGCTCAGTTAATACTTTCAAATGAAAAATGCAACATCTGTCCACAAAGCTGCAGCGCCTTGATTTGGGGAACATCCAAAACCTCGCGTCAGAGCTGGAGACGCAATGGAAGGCGTGTGCGCAACTTGATAGCAAATGGTACACAGAGTAGATTGAAAATTGTCTGTCAGACTTTGACACATGGGTTCATTACTCAGTTTTACTTAAGCCAATCGCTACATTTAAGTGCTATCCATTTAGGGAAGATGTTGAGGGTGATTCACCCGCATCAAAAGTTGCAACACTACTCCTGAATATATAAAGTCAGAGTTAGAACATATAAAGTCATGAAACTGTTTCTGAACCACGAGGTTCCTACAGGAAAGGCTCTGAAGCGTTTGCCGTATGAGGGAAGTTCAAATAGACTATGCGCATGGCTGAGGCAGCGTGTGCTTGATGCTGTATCCCGATAATTCTCTTTCCAATCAGCTGCTTTAGAGCTGCTCTGATACAGTGGGATAAATACTCTGAGTGGTGCACTAAGAGTAACAATGCTAAAGCAGCTATGGTATTTGGAATATAGTTTGGCCATTCCGTAGACCATTATATTGTTACAGGTTAATTACAATCAGATGCCTTAAACTAATAAACAATATGCGGTTAATTTCAGTGTATTTGATAAAGCCACATCAGGGATGTGGATCTAAAAAAGAAAAAGAAACCACACTGGAACAGGACACAGTTTGCAAAACCGAGTGGAGAACCTGCGCATGCCAGGAATTGAGCTGGCGTGAAAATGTTCGTAGATTTACGCCAAGTTTAGTTTTCATACATTGCGACGTGAGCATGTAAACGGGCATATGCAACATTTTTGTACTTCCGCACAGTTTATACATGAGGCCCCAGGTGTTTATGTATGGAACTAGTGTAGCTGTCAAACACCATTTGCGTTTTAAATAGTGAATACTAACTTTTGTCATTTTTTTGTGAAATACTCAGAGGAGAGTTGCAGATAATATATAAAAGTACCTTCCTCTACAAAATGTGGTGCAATTACTAATTATTATTAGCTTACTCAAAAACTGTACAGATCATCATAGCATGCAAAAGTGCAATTTGAAGGGGGCAGTAACAATCAATTAAATATTAATTTTATGTGTTGATTAGTAGAGTACATTGAATAACAGTAGTAGGAAAAACTTTCTGCAACTGGAGCACAAAATAAATTACATACTATAATGCATAAACCAACATCACAGCCTACACAAAGTTATTGTAGGAGTACCAAAACTTTCATGGTGGCAGACCTGAAACCACTCAAATGACCAGGGTGACGCATGCAAAGAAAGCAATGCTGACATCATGATTTGGCCTGTTGTCAGATGATCTATAACATTACCATGAACTTATTGAAATAACAAAATTGTTGTTTCGTCAATGAGCAAGGTTTTTGAATACAGGTAGTCCCCAGGTTACAGACATCCGACCTACAACTTACAACTGCTCTGTCATTTTCAGCCTGGGGATGCTGCAAGCGGTGGCTGGAGGGGGCTGATTTCGCAGCACGCACAGTGTAGTGTCCCTCAGGCGGCTCCCAGCAGCAAGCAGTGACCCGTGGTCCATAGTCACCAGGGCCACAGCTATCGCTCGTGTGCAGGACGATGGTTCGCTGCCCGCCCACTACGCCACTGTAGCTACTGCTCCTGACTGGACGGAGCAAAAAGGGGGCATTTCACTGCCTGCCCAGCACACATGGCTGGTAATGCTGCACGCACTGACCCGGTTATAGCTGAACGGAGGCCACTGAGGGTGAACGGGGCGGCGGGGGTAGCTTTGTAGTGTGCCTCGGATGACTGCCTGTTGAACTGGGGTTGGGCGATTCACTACCCACCTTTGGCCGCACTGTGGAGGTGACTGTGTGGTGGACGAGTGATAATTGCCGTCCCAAGTCATTCTCAATAGCAAGCCTGCTTGTACTATTATACACATAGCAGAAAGTTGTCTCTTGTCAGTACATCAGACGTGTACCTTCCTGCTGTGATAGCGTGCACAGTGCTGTGCAGAAGAGCTCATCTTAACCTTTTGTCTTCACCCTTCAAGAATGTCTCTGAAACACAAATCTGATGCAGGTGCTGGTGATATAGTAAAGAAGAGAAAAAACATCACCACTGAAAATAAAGTAGAAATAATAAAAAGGTCAGAGAAGGGTGAAACTCCATCATTCATTGGCAGTTGGTTGCAGTCGGTCAACAATAGCATTTATTAAAATAATGTACCTGTTCTGACTTGCAAACAAATTCAACTTAAGTACAAACCTACAGTCCCTATCTTCTACGTAACCCGGGGACTGCCTGTATATTGCCTGACCAGATGTGTGAAGTTTATGGAGTAAATGAAAGTACAGTTTAGAGCATTCTATCTTGTTTAAACAGTTGTCTTTTTCAAACAAATTTAAAAAAATATTAGGAGGAACAACAAAACATTATTTTAAAGTAAAATCAATGAAGTCCCAATATAGAGATAATGGTTCCACCCTTCTGAAAATTATGGCATTTGTAAACATTTATTATCATATCTTAGGCTACAATAATTTTTTTCATGAAAAAATGTATTTTGCCTTGAATCAGACTAAAGAAAACAGATATTTTTTAAATAAGCCAGTAGTTACTCATGCATTTTTCAACTAAAATGGTTTACCACACAAAATAAAGCAAACATTGCAACTCAACCTTTGTTGAGGAAACTGCAGTCTCAAATAGTGAATTCCAAAAAGGCACAAACTGTTAAATGTATAGAAAAGCAGCATGACAAGCATTTCTTGCTGTGGAAATGAGACATTTCTTCCAGAATCAGTAAAAGATTAATTCCATTCTTTTGGATAAAGGATCAAAACATTGCAGGACTTGCAGTTTACTTCAGGCTCATTTTCATACCATTTAATGCTATATATGCTGTCATCAGAAGAACTAGTCAGCAACATACCCAAGGTCACTCATTGTTCAAGACACAAGGAAGGAATTGACTTGTCAAATATGCTCAAACTGGAAAATAAAGCCAAAAAGAAAACTGTACCTAAACTGCAACAAGTTGCTTATTTAAAAAATAAAGAAGAAAATTTCCAAACATTCTAAAAATGCCTCTTACATGTAAAAGCTACTCTTTGTATGTGGACTCTGTGCCCATAAAAAAAGAAATATCAGGTAAAAAAAGGAATTGATAATGAGAAACTTACCAAATTGCTTTTTCTTAAAACCTTCCTGAACTTGTAAAATATATTTACACATTAATGTATTGCATCTATTTATAACATATTTTTGTGAAAGGATAAATATTACTTTAAGACAACCAATAATCCCTGCTGTTAAAACCTGTGAAAAGGGACAGCAGGGCCTCAGGCTTTATTAAAGGCTTTATTTTGCAAATAAATTTGATTAAAAACAATGAAAACCCAATCATTTGAATTATAGTGCATGCAAAATTGAAAGCCTGCAATGAAAGTCATAGGGCGCTAGACAAAAGTATCCCAGGATAAGCTGAAGACTGCTTTGATTATGTAAAGAGGGACCTGTTTTGGGACCCCTCACATTATTTGGATGACAATTCAGAGGGTATAATGGGATTCATTCCAAAAAAAAAAAAAAAGTGTTGACTGTGTGCCTCTGGGAACAATACGCATATGTTCTAATAAGAAATTGTGCATCACTGATAATATTAGATTGAAGACAGGCAGCATTTTGTTTTCTTTGAAGACTGCATTCCTTTAATGTGAGTAGTGACATCCTTCATATCTTCTATGCTGTGATGCACTGGGTTGGTAACAAAACCTTCAAGAAAGCCCCACCTGAATCAACAAGCCAATAAAAATGGGAGGTTCAGTTATGGGATCGACAGGGCAACTGGTCCAGATGGAACTGCAAGGCTTATTTTAAAAATCTGCAGCAACCAATTAGCTGAAATCTTCAGCAACAACTTGATGTTGATGTACCAACTTTTGGGACATCTTTAATTTTTCACAAAGATTCTGTTGCCTCTCCTGGTTCAAAAAGAGAACTATTATCCCTGTGCCTAGGAAAACAAAAGTGGACTGTCCAAATGACTATAGACTGGTGGCACTTAACTCTAATCAATGTACTTTGAGAGATCGGTGCTGGGGACACATTAAACAGAATATTCCAGACAGTCATGATCACCTCAACTGATCCAGAGAGGATGTTGCATCCCTTGCACTTCATAACCTCCTGGCACATCTGGATAATGCAAACAGTTCTGCTTAAGTCTAGTTTATAGATTACAGCTCAGCACTTAACGCTTTTGCATTAACAAAGATGACCACCAAAAACAACATCTTAGGCCTCAGAGACATTTTCTCCAATTAGATTTTGGATTTGCTAACCAATACACATTATTACAAGTAGATTGGCAGCATAACATACTCTATCCTGACCCTTAACAAAGACACTCCACTGGGTACTGTTCTGAGCACCTTTCTGTATTCCTTGTTCACCTCTGACTGTGTGGCCAAACACATCTGCAACTTGATCAATAAATCTGCTGATGACACCACCACAAAATGGCTGATCACCAACAATGATGAGACAACTTACACAGAAGAGGTCTACCCTCTGACTCAGTGGTACCAGGACAACAATTTAATTCATCCTGCCAGCTAAATCAAAGATGTGGTCATTGACTTCAAAAACCAGATGGCAGACTATTACTTCTATCTACATTAGAGGGTATATTGATGAAAGCTATAAATTTCTTGGAGTGACCATAACTGACAAACTGGGCACAGCACAATTCATCTCTTGTCAAAAAAGTTCAAAAGGACTCCTGGCTTCCTCATATATTTCATAAAACTAAGATCCACTTTAGCTCTAATCCCCATGGTGACATGCATAATTACCTCTAATTGGACTTGGTCCTTGATGCATAGTTCCTTCAAGTTCCTGTAGGACATGGAGTAACTCTGTTATGCCCAAATACACTCTATTAAAGTCAACAGGACAATGGCATGAAAGAGGAATTGTGAACCCTCTCTCTGTAATTTTTAGTCTCTAGATTAAGTACATCCAAAAAGGAACTAAGGTGAGGTCAGATGGGACTTAATATTATGGTCAAAACACTAGGCTTGTTCTAAAAAGGATACTTGCAGATCGACTACGAACAAAATTCAGAAGATTCAAGACAAGGTAATTATTTAAGGTAAGGAGAGCAAAAATTTCAAGGTAACTATCCTCACTAATCAAGATGCTGGAGAGTGGTAACAAGTTTTATGTTGATTGGCACTAGTCTTATTGTCCAGTACCTGAAAGGAGACAATTAAGAGAACACTAACATCTGAAGAAGTCAAAGCTAAGAATGAGAGTAGTTGGATTATCTATTATCGAAGAATTGTTCAGAGTCTTCCACTCCTGCCAATCATAATTCATTTCCAGAAATATTCTGTGAACCTGACCATCTAAGTCAATGATAAAACAACCAAGATTTTTTTGTAACAAGATATATTGGATCATAATGGAAGAAGGTATTTTGTTCAACAATGCACACAATCTTGGTTGTGAGAGCTAAACCAAATTGGTAGAGAGGTAATGTTGGTAAACTGTGTATCAGTAGATGTTTCCTGATGTGATTTGCATGGTCTCATGCAACTTTTTATCATCCAGTTTAGTTGGGCTGACTGACCATCATTCCCAACTTTGGCACAATGCAGTATTCTTCCACTGAGTTGGACAACACAAAAGTCTCAGACTGGAGAGTGTGTGCAAGTGGATCCTAAAAGGTGCCATCCACCATGGTAAGCAGACTGTTTCTTGTATATATTTTGGCTGCTATTTCAGTTGCATACTTTCTGAATTTGTCAAATGTGACTCTGAAAAATATATATGTTGTACCTTTAAGACTCTTGATTGGCTACATTGAATCTGAAGAGTCAGTTTTGCATGATTTACGATCAGTGTAATTGCCAACTTACCTGAATTGTACACTGGGAGTTACTTTACTGATTTTGGCCAATAGACTAGTATGTGACACTGTGTGAAAGGTTGCCAGAAACACTACCTGTTTTTTCAACGTTTCTTGGAAGCAAGGAATCACCTCTCACACAGTATTCCTACCAAGTACCCTGACATTCCAGGGGAAGCAAATTAACCAAATAGAAAACTTAATACTCATATGGAAATAAACATCAATCACTAGGCCAGCAAAAGGCTCCCAAGTCAAGACTTCTCAAAACCTCTTTGCTTTGGATCCGACTCCCAGGATAATACAACAGTATGACAAAAGTTTATCAGCCACCAAATATGGTGTATGATTTTAAGCATAAACACTACAGATATACATGCACACACATAAACTCTGATCTCATAAACAAGGTAATGGATAAAATGCTCTATTTAGCTGAAGTGGCAAAGCACTCCCCTCTGAACCAGAGACCAGGGGTTCAATTCACAAAAGCAAAAATTTTTGAAATGAGAAGCTTTTTGGTGAGAGTCCACAGGAATTCGATTGCTGATAAGGGTGGAATCTGCACTGTGGACGTATGGCACATAGTGCCAATGTTGTGCTGAAAAATTGGAGGATAACACAGAGAGAGAAAGAGGTCAGCTGATGATCAGGGAAGCACACCATTCACAGTGATCAGAGACAGGTTCTATCCAGCTAACGGATGGAACTCACAATTTAGCTCACACTGCAAAACATGTGTTTGCAGGTCACAACAGCACTTTGAAATGTACAAACAGAAAAATTCTATGTAAACAAAATAATGTGGCACGTGTATATGGTCAAGGCTGTGTAACACACAGACAACAGCTGAGGGAGGGTTTAAGTGAGTCACGGCGACATTTCCCAGGTCCTCAGCTGCTTGATTTGTACAGTTGAGGTTAAAAGTATAGTATTTATGAGCTCTGTACAGTGTTCACAGCAAAGCTTTTATGAATAATAAGAAAAATAGCGTATTACACTTAAAGGTTCATCTCGGATAAAGAATGTGGAACCTCTGTAAATTAGGATTAGGATTTTACTGTATATGTGTGTCTATATATAGATCGGCAGACCAACCACATGCGTTACCTGGTAGGTAACCACCCATACAACCAGGTGGGGACTCAGTCTACGAATGCAATGAATGTAATTACTCCGATCTACAGGCTGTCAAATAAACAAACTACACACCGTGGCGTAGCGTAAAGGGACTTTGTCTCCGAGAGATACATACACACACACTCAGAAACAGAGAGATACATACATACTGTACATATACACATTCAAAAATAGCATATTTAATTACTTATAATGCAATTTTACCAAGGAACAGCAACAAAAGTCAAAAAGAGCAAAAAAAAAAAAAAAAAAAAGGGTGTATGGTTATTAAATTAACTCCCTTTAAGTGCTTTACTGTTTTGTTTTCTAAAACTTCAGCAGACTGCTGCATAAAAAAAATGTTTTGTATTACATGAAAATAATTTGTTGGTAATTGTATTCATTGTACAGTTTGTTCTCTAACTGTTCGGAAGCTATAATATATTTTATGGATGCAACACACTATCATAAATACTCTAGCCATTTCCCTCAGGGTAGATGTCAGTGTTTAATTTTCACCAAACACAAGTGCTGATGAGAGATCCTTTGCTGCAGGAAAATGTTAATGAAACCAACAGATCTTAAACCAAAGCAGTAAGGTGAGTTTTGAAGTCTACAAAATTTTCTAGAAAAGTTCTATAAATACAGTATTTTGTCTATTTCAAAAAGTCAAAATACTTTTATCATTGGCTAATAGTTAAGACAAAGCAACAGGATTGAACAGATAATTCACACTATAGTAGAGAAAAAAGGAAAACAATACTACATTCTGGGAATAAATGGGAATACATGTCTGATGTACTATGGTTACTTATATAGATAACACTTTTCTCCACGCAGACATGCAAATCACAGTACTAAAATAGAGTTTACATTTCTGAAATTAGTACATGACCAGATAAGGTGAGCCAGTGACATCAAGTGAACCAGGAATCTTACTAGTTTAGATAACTGGAGAAAAAAGAAAAAAAAAAATGAAATTCAGATTCTATCACCAGACGCTGAAACCATTACAAAACTTAGACATATAATTCTAATCTCCCAAATGCAAATCTTAAAAAAAAAAAAAAAATGGCTTTTATACCCAAGAGATGCCATGGCTTTGAAGACCACTAGATAGCAGTAGAGTATAGAAGAAAACCATGATTTTGTCCTTGGATGTCATTTCACAATGCAAACTGCTGACTGAGGCTCTGAAATCCGATTACCAGTAAAGACACAGGGCAGGACAAAGTGGGAGGGCAGAGGTACTGGAATCAAACAGGATAAGTATAAGTACAGGCTGCGAAAATAATGAGAACACATAAACACATCAAAATTCTCTTCTTTTTGAATGAAGCAACTAAAGCAAAACTGAAATAATAAAAATGACCATCAGCTTTTTTCTTTTTAAGTATGCCTTTACTTTAAATTATCACTGTGATATAAGCAGCACAATTACCTTATTTGCCATGGGAATTAAATTACCCTTCTTAAACATATTATTTGCTTGATCTCTGTCTAGTAAAGTATTTAATGATTGATTTGTTTATTCATTAATTAAAAAAAACACCAGGATATTTCCTTAAATTTTCTTCTAATATAGGTGAAAACAAAAATTTACTGTCAACGGATCTTCATATAAGGCTCAGATGTCACTTTTGGGACCCTTTTAGCTCAGATTACAAATACAAAATATCATTAACTGACAGGCGGCTGGAACAGCTTGAATATGCAAAAACCCAATGCTTTTGGGATCAATCCAAACTGGCCGACTGGCAATACACCAGCCGAGGGCACGTTTTATTTGTAGCAGTTCTAAAGCAAAACACACACCTTATGAGCAGCAATCTACAATTACAATGCTGCTGAATTCAGTGAGCTTTCTACACTGAAAGAGGATATATATATATATATTTTTTTTTTAATAGAAACATCTAGCAGCAGCAGTAAGCCACCCTACACAATTAATCCCAGAGATAATTAATACAAATTGCTATGACTGTTCTGTTCTACTTGTAATTTTACTAAACTGAAAACAATTTTAGAAAATGTATAAAATAATGAGCTTAAACAAGCAACAATTTAAGAAGTGAGAGAATGCCGTACTTTCTAAAAGGATCTTAAAAGTATAAAATGAACATTCAGAAAATTAACACTTATTATTTTACTGGTTTGTAAAGTTTTATTTATTTTATAAATTACATTACATGTAATGAGACAAAGGATACCATCAGTAATAGCTCCCATATATGTACGTCAAAAATTTCAATCTCGACACACATTCGACAACTAGTTTAGAGAGCTATGTGAACCCAATATGGCTCTCAGTGTGAAGCAGCCCATCACACATTTATTGTGACATGAAAAGGCTGACAGAGACCCAGCTTATTTATTTCTTTTTTTAAACATCTAGCAGCAGTTGACACACCCTACAAAATGAATCCCACAGATAATTATACAAGTTGCTATGACTATTGTGTTCTACTTAAAATTTTACCAAACTGACAATAATTTACTTTTAAGAATTTAATAAATATGAGCTTAAATAGGCAGCAGAAGTGAGAGAAAGCAAATGTACTTTCTGAAAGGAAGTTTAAAGTATAAAATGAACATTCAGCAAATGAATAATTAACACCTTTTGTTAATTGCTTGATTTTTATATTTCTTTTTTTTTTATAAATTACAAGTAATGAGATAGGTCAAGGACATAATCAATAATAGTTCCCATATATTTATGTCGAATATCAAATAAATCTCAACATGAATCCATTACCTATTTTACAAAGATATGTGAGCCCAATATTGCTCTTAATATGAAGTAACCCCTCGCATATTTCTTGTGCGATTTAAAAAAAAAAAAAAGTTAAGAGAACCAGATGTTTATTCCAGAACAGCACTAAGACTCTTAGAGAACTGTGAAATAAAACATCATTTTTTTCTCAATGAAAAGGGTGGAGAATGATTTTTTTTTTTAATTCATTATTCCTTAAAAACTATATTCCCACTAGCTGCTAGCATACAGTTTGAAGTTCATTTGGTAAAATATGCACAAAACGAGAATCGGAGCAAGTGTTTTGAAATGCATGTTGAATCTTTTCCAATAAAATGCCAGATGGAGAAACACTGAGCACCAGGGACATGTTAAAAATGATAGAGGTCAATTCTTTGGAAACAAACACAACACTAGCATGACCTCGTTCCCATCTGTATTATCATTTACAGGCAACCTCAGAGCCACTGACACCTTTTTTGTTGGCTTGAGCAATAGAAAGATGAAATTAAAGTCTTGGAATAAGAAACTGTAGCACAGAACCAATTTGTGTTTCCATCTTAGAAAACAAAAGACATCCCAAACCCTAAGGCAATCATTTCAAACCGAGAGTCATGACATTTTTAGCAGCAAGCCTATTCTGTGGAATAATCCCATTCATACCTTGTCCTCTGACGTCAATCAAACAATGCACCCTAATGTTGTACCAACACTATACTGAAAATAAAAGTCTTTCAGTTTCAGTTTCCATTCTTAATCACAAATAACTGCTTTTGCTAAAATATGAACTTAGTTAAAATTAAAAGTTTTTTAATCTTAGATTTAGCTGAGTTACTATTATCATATCATCTGATTTTTTTTAAATGTGAAGCATAATCATGGAAATGACTGCTTCTAATGTTCCCAGATCAATGATTCACAGTCATCCTGTTGAGAAATTTACTCTCTTGCTTGTTCAGCATATAACTTCAGAGATACAACAGGGCTACAGTCACTTAAAGATTCTCCCCACCCCAGTGCCAACTGACAAAAAAAAAACAAAACACACAATCTTGAGCTAGTACACTTTTTCCAGACCTAGACTAAATATTACTGTTATATTTAGAACCTAAACAAAATTATTTACAGTGGGTACGGAAAGTATTCAGACCCCCTTCAATATGTCACTGCAATGTTATATTGCAGCCATTTGCTAAAATCATTTAAATAAATTTTTTCCCTCATTATTGTACACACAGCACCCCATATTGACAGACAAAAAAAAGAATTTTTGAAATTGTTGCAAATTTATTACAAAAGAAAAACTGAAATATCACATGGTCCTTCCTAAGTATTCAGACCCTTTGCTCAGTATTTAGTAGAAGCACCCTTTTGAGCTAATACAGCCATGAGTCTTCTTGGGAAAGATGCAACAAGTTTTTCACACCTGGATTTGGGGATCCTCTGCCATTTCTCCTTGCAAATCCTCTCCAGTTCTGTCAGGTTGGATGGTAAACGTTGGTGGACAGCCATTTTTAGGTCTCTCCAGAGATGATCAATTGGGTTTAAGTCAGGGCTCTGGCTGGGCCATTCAAGAACAGTCACAGAGTTGTTGTGAAGCCACTCCTTCGTTATTTTAGCTGTGTGCTTAGGGTCATTGTCTTGTTGGAAGGTAAACCTTCGGCCCAGTCTAAGGTCCTTAGCACTCTGGAGAAGGTTTTTTGTCCAGGATATCCCTGTACTTGGCCGCATTCATCTTTCCCTCGATTGCAACCAGTTCTACTGTCCCTGCACCTGAAAAACACCCCCACAGCATGATTCTGACACCGCATGCTTCACTGTGGGGACTGTATTGAACAAGTGATGAGCTGTGCCTAGTTGTCTCCACACACTGAGGAGAGGCAAGACTCAGGACAGCCCGCATGGAGTTTGCTAAAAGACACCTGAAGGACTCTGAGATGGTGAGAAATAAGCTTCTCTGGTCTGATGATACCAAGATAGAACTTTTTGGCCATAATTCTAAGCGGTATGTGTGGAGACAATATACGTATGTGTATATATATATATATATATATATATACTAGCAAAATACCCGCGCTTTGCAGCGGAGAAGTAGTGTGTTAAAGAAGCAATGAAAAGAAAAGGAAACATTTTGAAAATAACGTAACCTGATTGTCAATGTAATTGTTTTGTCACTGTTGTGAGTGATGAGTGTTGTTGTTATATACAGTATATATATATATACAGTATATATATATATATATATATATATATATATATATATATATATATATATATATATTTTACACACACACACATAAACATATATATATATACATATCTATACATATACACATATATACATACATATATATATCTACATATATACACACACATATATACACACACATACATACATACACACACAGCTATTTCATATCAGTGCAATACGCTGTTTGTTAAAACGTTGACTCCGCCTTACGTGCAATAACAAATCAAATCATTCAGTTGTCTGTGCTCATATGTCATTTTAGAGCTGGACGTTGACTTTTTCCACCGTGTGCTTTGTTTCCGCAGTAGCTGGATTTATGAATATGCTTATCAGACGCTTCATATTTTTTGCTGCCTTTTCAATTGTGTAATTCGTTTTTGTTCAGCCTCTTTGGAACTGTTGCTTTTTATCTGTGCACGCGCCAGTTCACGTGAGCCACTCGGTGTACATGCATCGAAGGTTCCCAGCTGTGCTGGTGCCATCTCGTGCTATGTCCATGGCTGTATTTAATGTTACCTTAGTCCTGGCACTTAAAACTTTCTCTCGCAATTTCGCTGAGTTTGTGTCAAACACCACCCTGACCATCTCATCTTCCTCTCCATAAGCACAGTCCTTCACCCGTGAATATTTACCCGTGGCAGTTTGCTATTGGATTGCCGCTGACGGACGGCCTTATATGGGTGGGCACTAAATTACAAACGCCAGCGCAGCCTGTCTATGAACTTAATTTAAAGTGTAGGTTTACATCGTGCTTTGTTTCAAGTAGCAGAACTCATGAATATGGTTGTATATGTCACTCGCTCGCTTCTTATTGTTTCGCTGCCTTCTCAATTATATAATGCATGTTTTCTTAAGCGCTTTTTTGAGGTCTTCCTGGTTTTCTATGTACTGCGTGATTACGTGGGAGGCGTGATGATGTCACACGAAACTCCGCCCCCACGGCGTTGACGCTCATCTCCATTACAGTAAATGGAGAAAAACTGCTTCCAGTTATGACCATTACGCGTAGAATTTCGATATAAAACCTGTCCAACTTTTGTAAGGAAGCTGTAAGGAATGAACATGCCAAATTTCAGCCTTCCACCCACACGGAAGTTGGAGAATTAGTGATGAGTGAGTGCTTTGCCTTTTATTAGTATATATATATATATATATATATATATATACTAGTAAAATACCGCCATGTGAGAAGTAGTGTGTTAAAGAAGCAATGAAAAGAAAAGGAAACATTTTGAAAATAACGTAACATGATTGTCAATGTAATTGTTTTGTCACTGTTGTGAGTGATGTTGTCATATATATATATATATATATATATATATATATATATATTTACACACATAAACATATATATATACATATCTATACATATACACATATATATATACATATATATCTACATATATACACATACATATACACACACATAAATACATACACACACAAATACATATATATATATATACATACATACATACACACACACATATATAAACATATATATACATATACATACATATCTACATATATACACACACAGCTATTTCGTATCAGTGCAATACGCTGCTTGTTAAAACGGATAACTCCCGCTCTTACGTGCAAGTCTGCGTGGATATTATGAACTATCGATTTGTTCAAGTTCTATTTAAATTTTAAATAGAAGGAATTTTTATTTAGTCGACAGAAATATCTTTGGTAGGAATGGTAAAAACAGACAGGAATATTATTCGTGAATAAATCAACTCAAACCTTAAACAACTTATAATATTTTGCTCTCCATAAAAATTTATCCTGTCTAAATTATACAAGTTAGAAATAAAGTAAACGTTAAAAGAACAAACATTCACATTTCTTTACTCTTATGTAATTTTATATAAAAATAAACTTAGATTTTAAATATCCCAAAAGATTTTGCTCTCCATAAAAATATATCCTGTCAAAATGATACAAATTCAAATATGAACATGCTGCATAACAAAACCTAGAAATATAAATGAAATGTGTTCTTTCAGCAATAACAAATCAAATCATTCAGTTTTCTTTGCTCATATGTCATTTTAGAGCTGGACGCCTGGCATCTTTTTGGCCACAGGTTCGTTTATGTTTGGTGTGAGGTTCTGTGTTGTGGAGATTCTCAGGATGGATTGCAGGTGCTCATCAGTGAGGCGACTCCTGTGTGCTGTTTTGTTAGTCTTTATCACTGAGAAGAGCTTCTCACACAGATATGTGCTACCAAACATGCACAAGGTTCGAGCCGCATGTAGACGGACTTTTTGTTCTTGAAGTCACCAAAGCGCCGTGCAAACTCAGTGCGCCAGTTTATCAGCAAAGTGCGATTTGGGAACACCGTAGTGACGACTTGGTTTAACATTACTTGGCAACAGGGAAAGTGGGGCAAGGTGCACTGGTGCATTTGTGTCTCCCATAAAAGCAGCTTCACTTGAAATCACTTTGTGATTGTGCACGGGTTAAAACGTCCGCTGAAGTGTCAGATTCTTATTTAATTATGCTGCTTTCTGTATCTTCTGCATTGCATTCAGGTTAACCTGATGTTTTGTCTCATAGTGCCGTCTTAGATTAAATTCTGTAATTACAGCCACATTAGCTCCACAAATGAGACACACGGGTTTAGTAAACATATACTCAGCCTCCCATCGGTTTTTAAAGGCTCTATTTTCAGAATCAACTTTTCTCTTCAGCATCGTGTGAGCTAGCTTCGCAATAACTTGATTAACTCGGTAAGTGTTCGGCAAGGCAGCTGAAGCGCTGCATTATGGGATCTGTAGTTTATTGTGTTACCAGCGCTTCATATACCCGGCTTTAATAACAATAATACAGTATATAAAATGATCTCGGGCGGATATAATTACACGCCGGGCGGATGTGGCCGCGCCCTTGAGTTTGACACATATGGACTAAATAGAACTTGAAAAGATATATTTTTCAAATGTGATCGCAATTCAGATAGAGTTGGCGCACTACAGCCTGCATGCCTCAATAAGTCATCCTTCCCTCGCTCTTACTTTTTACCGCTCATCTAATGAATACACTGAGTATGGCTTTACCAAAACAATCATTGATGGCTAATAAAGTATCCATTATTCAAGTATGTAGATCGGGTATATATATATATATATATATATATATATATATATATATATATATATATATATATATACCCGCGTGATCGCGGAGAAGTAGTGTGTTAAAAAGCTATGAAAAGAAAAGGGAACATTTTAAAAATAACGTAACATGACTGTCAATATACAGTATTTGTTTTGTGAGTGTTACTGAGTGTTGCTGTCATCAAGGATTTGATTATCATTATTTCTTTCAATCAGGTTCGTATTTGTAGGATGTGTTGTGTTCAAGTTACATTCCGTGTTTGTCAATCGTTGTAAAGATGACAGGTTTCATTCATCGATTCGTTTCTTACTGCATCAATAAACAGCTCGTCTTCTTCTTTATCTGAGACCTGACACACTGCATGCACGTTTTTTTTTTACACTGTCTTCCTTTAGTGGGACATTGACTTTTTATAACGTGTGCTTTGTTTTGGATTTATGAATATGCTTGTATTTATCAAACGCTTCATATTTTTTGCTGCCTTTTCAATTGTGTAATTCGGTTTTTGTTCAGCGCGTTTTGGAACTGTTGCTTTTATCTGTGCACTCGCGCCAGTTCACGTGAGCCGCCGTGTACATGCATCGAAGTTTCCCAGCTGTGCTGGTGCCATCTCGTGCTATGTCCATGGCTGTATTTAATGTTACCTTAGTCCTGGCACTTAAAACTTTCTCTCTCAGTTTCGCTGAGTTTGTGCCAAACACCACCCTGACCATCTCATCTTCCTCTGCATAAGCACAGTCCTTAACCCGTGAATATTTAGTGGGAGTTTGCTATTGGATTGCCGCTGACGGACGGCCTTATATGGGCAGAGCACATGTATCAGTACCCTCCTATAGCTTAGTGCGAGTTTCAACTCCTTCTGTTAACTACGTTATTTTTGTGACTGGTATTAGCGAAGTTGTGTTTTTGGTTGTGCGTCACGCAAAATGGAACAGCAGAATTTGGAGCAACGTTGTGCCATTAACTTTTGTGTTAAGCGTGGAGAAACGGCAAGTGTGAAATTTGAAAAGTTAAAACAAGCCTATGGGGAACATTCTTTATCCCAAGCTTAAGTTTTTCGCTGGCAAAAATCATTTTTGGAAGGCAGAAAACACGTTGAAGATGAACACCGTTCAGGGAGGCCTTCAACTTCGAAAACCAATGAAAACATCGAACGTGTGAACACTCTTGTGATATCAGACCGTCGTTTAACATTAAGAATGTTGAGTGAACAATCAAATTTGAACAGATTTACCGTTCATCAAATTTTGACTGAACATTTGCATATGCGAAAGGTCTGTGCCAAAATGGTGCCCAAAAATCTCACAATTGAGCAGGACGACAATCGAAAAAACAAGTGTCTTGAACTTCTTGACAGAATCGCTAATGAGCAAGATTTCTTTAGTCGTATGATCACAGGTGATGAATAATGGATTTCTGAATACGATCCTGAGACCAAGAGGCAAAGTCAGGAGTGGCACACTGCAAACTCTCCTCGACCAAAGAAAGCTCGAATGAGCAAATCGAAGATCAAATAAATGCTGATTTGTTTTTTTGACAAAAGGGGAATCGTCCACAAAGAATTTGTTCCTCCAGGACAAACTGTCAACCAAGTTTTTTATAAAGACGTCCTTGAAAGGCTCAGAAAAAGGGTAATTCGCATGAGACCAGACACTGCAGACAAATGGATGCTCCATCATGACAACGCCCCATGTCACACTGCCCTCTCCATAACAGAATTTTTTACCTCAATGGGCATTCCTGTGCTTCCCCAGCCCCCTTATTCACCTGACCTCAGTCCGTGTGACTTTTTCCCTTTTCCTAAACTGAAAAATGTCCTCAAATGACTCATTTCGGGACTTTAGAAAACATCCAAAAGAGTGTAACGGACATGCTGAAGACCATACCGGTTGAAGACTTCCAGGGCTGTCACCAACAGTGGGAACAATGTCTCCATCGGTGTGTAGCTGCCCAAGGGAACTACTTTGAAGGGGATAACTTTGATATTCGAAAAAAATAAAAACTTTGGTAAATAAAAAATCAGTCTCATTACTTTTCTGCCACACCTTGTGTATATATATATATATATATATATATATATATACTGTATATATACTGTATATATATACACATACACAGTGGAACCTCGGTTTGCGAGCATAATTTGTTCCGGAAACGTGCTCGCAATCCAAAAAACACTCGTATATCAGAGCGAATATCCCCATAAGAAATAATGGAAACTCAGATGATTCGTTCAACAACCCAAAACTATTCATATAAAAATGATTAATACAAAATATAAAGTAAAATACATAATACAAATTAACCTGCACTTTACCTTTAAAAAGAATCATGGCTGGGGTGAGTTTCTAAACTCATGAGGGATTCCAACCAACAGGACGACACGCGGAAGAGCGTCCCAAAGCAGTCGCAGTCTCCCAGCGCTGTAGCAGTTCGCCGTATAAGCGCATCCAAAAAGATTGCAGACATGCTATAAGCACCTGTCGTCAATGGGTCATACAAGGAACATTATAAAGATCCCGCTGCAATAAACAACAGCGCTGTTGCTGTTTCAAGCTGAATAAAGCTAGTGTTAAAGTACTGAGACTCAGCTTTGTGTTTTGGGAAGCACGATGGGGACTCGCACTTCACAGCGCACACACACACATTCACAATGCTGTAGTAAACAGAGAGACGCGCTGGGCGAGCAAGCGAGATAAGGAGAGAGAGAGAGACGCACTGTAAACAGAGAGACGCGCTGGGCGAGCAAGCAAGCAAGATAAGGAGAGAGAGAGACGCGCTGGGCAAGAGAGCGAGATAACGAGAGAGAGAAGAACCATCAACTCAGTTGTGATCACATGACGCTAAGCAGACAGTGTATCCATACTGATCGTATTGCAAGACATCGCTCGTCATTCAAGTCAAAATTTATTAAAAATTTTTGCTCGTCTAGCAAATCACTCGTAAACCAAGTTACTCATAAACCGAAGTTCCACTGTGTATCTATATATCTATATATATATCTATATATATATATATCTATATATATATATATATATCTATATATATATATATATATCTATATATATATATATATATCTATATATATCTATATATATATATATCTATATATATATATATATACTAGCAAAATACCAGCGCTTAGAAGTACTGCATTAAAATTTTTATTAAGAAGAACCTTTTTAAACTGAGGGAAAATATGCCAATAATTATTTGTTAAGGATCTCTTTGTATACCATGTTGTCAGTTCGGCCCTCCGATTGTAACATGACGAAGCTGTACGCTGAGCTTACTCTTGAGCATGTAACTTACAGTTGGCCATGTGAACAGTAATCTTGTCTCAAATCTCACAGCTTGGATTGCTGCTGTCATAATCGGTTTGAGTTTCATGGTTTATTTCAATCACGACAGTATTTGCAGGATTTGTTGTGTTGAAGGGACATTTGGCATCTGTCAAGCGTTGTAAG
>NW_024379713.1:0-17894 GCF_016835505.1 Polypterus senegalus
GAAATCAAATATATGTTTTATTCTAAAATAGTAAAATGCAAAATTATTTGAAAAAACAGCGCGATGGGTTTGAATACCTACTGAACTCCTTCTATCTACATAGTAACAACATAATTTTTTATTTTAAGGGGCTTCCCTTTTCCCTATCATATAATGCCTTTCCTTCTATCTATCTAATCTCCCTTAGCTGTTTTTTATATATCTATTATACATTTCCTTCCTGTTTATTTATATATCTAGTTCCTTCTCTGCCTGTTTGTCTGTCTGATTGCATATACGCTGAACTTTTCTCTCTGTACTATTCTGTTCTCTGCATGTCCTGGGTACAAAAGAAACAGCACCATAACAACGAATCTGAACTGGCAAGATCGGGGAAAAAAAAACGTGGTCACTGATTACAAACCCAAAGATGAATGAAAGAGACAATATAAAAACATCATTGCACTAATGCAATTATTTGAAAATAAACAGCGTCAGATCGGGTTTTTAAAAACAAGGCATCAGCTATTCAGTGCAGCAGTTTCGCGCACAGTACATGCAATATGATTTGAAAGCGAACGGGGTCAGTCGGGGAATATGGCAATAGGCAGACAGGAAGCTCCTATATAATAAAAATTTCTGTTATTACATGTAGAAGGGACAAAAGTTCAGCTTCGCAGCTTATTATTCAAACCGACCTACTTTCAAATAATACATGGGACTGGCCCAAGAATAAAACAATTTTGATTTCAGTCTTTTTTCTCGGTTCCATTCTCTCAGGTCGGGTTCCGCGGTTCATATCAATCTGACAATTTTTTCAATAAAGACGGCTTTTAAACTCCCAAAGTAATTCTATTTGGCGCATCTTAATGTGTTATTAGGGAAGACTGTCAGTTTTATTCGTGAATGGGAAAATCAGAGATGTGTACACTGCAAAAAACACTCCGTGAATGTGGAAGGGGGGTGGAAATTTTTAATTTTGAAGTGTGATTTTTTAGCAAAATCGAAACAGGTTTTTCCCCCAATTTTGGTAAAACCAATAAATTTTTTTATTTTTCTTCCAAACCGAATAAAAGTACCTTGTTTTTTAACCCAACTTGCCCTTTTTTGGCACACGAAAAAAACGGTTTTAAAAAAAGGGCCGGCCCCGTTCCCGATTCCGGGAAAGCAGTCACAAAAGAGGCACAATTTTATTGAAAACGTTTAGATGCGGGGAGGAAGGATCCAAATGGACGGGAAGAAAAAGAAATTAAAAAAAAAAAAACCTTTTTAAAAATCATAAATTACTGGGAAAAACGAAACAAATTGTTTTACAAATATTAATTATTCTCAAAACGTCCGTGGGGTAAACTCACCATTTGGTTGATCAGTGGCTGATACCAAGCTTTGTGGTATATGGGAAGTTTATAAATTAAGGGGGTTTTTTTTGAATAAAAACATACTTTTTTTTTGTTACCTTTTTTGGGAAATGTTTTTTGGGCTTCAGGCCCCAATTATATAATTTATGCTTAAATTTTTCTCAGGAAGTGACCTCTTCGGGCGCCGAGAAGTGATGTCATTGTAAGTGTCGGACCGAAGTGGCGCCTTCAGAGGTGCTGGAGCCCCTGTGGGATTACCAGGAATGGTGTGCAGTGACGTGAGAGAGCACCTAACCACCCCTGGTCTGATGTAGAATTACAATTACTCAAGCCCTTCAGCTGCCTCCTACTGCACATATGTGACATTGTCAAATCTGATCACCACCAATATGGTACAGAACATTTCCAAGGACATAGTGCTGGCCCGGTTCTAGACAGGCATATATGAGGGGGCAGACAGAAATGTGAAGGGGGCACATGGTGGCGACGGAGGTGGGAAAGGGGTGGGGTGGTGGGTGTGGGTGCTCTGGATAACTGTTTTTGTCATGTCATTGGATTGCACTTTGTCAGGCCTCTACCCTATGACCTGTCCAACTTGGGTGTCCCACCTGAAATCTAAGCTTCTGCTGGTGTAGCTCTTAGGGTCACTGAGGCACGCAAACCCCCTGACCACGATAAGGTGGCAATCCCTCAGAGCAAAACTGAAAAATAAAACAACAAAAATAAAATAAAATATTCCTCATCAGATTATAACAACTAAAACATGACATTTACCTTAATTGGATGGCCTATATCAAATATTTTTGCAAAATAAGGTAAGAATAAAATAAGACCTCTCAATATAACCAATATTTACAAAACTAAAATGGGTTGGCATAGTAATTAAAAAAAATCACCATGTCTTTTCCTACAATTCTCAAACTAATTTTTAGAACACAACAGATCTAGAAGAGAACATTTGAACTTTTTATCTTGTTTTCAGCTTGTTTGTTTTGTAAGCAACTGTACTCTCTGTTTGTAACTGAACAGCTCCGCTCTCCTTTCTCCTCAATCCACTCTACAACAACAGTCTCCTGTTTCCCTTTGCAAAAACTCTTCCAAATTCATCATATCCAAGTTATTTGTTATGGACTTCTCATGGGCCAAGATCAACAAATTTCTCTTTCTTTTATGTAAAATGGTGTGACGATAGGGGTTTGGACCCGTGACAAAGTGGAGAAGGAACTCTCACACAATGCTGAAGACACACCAATTACCAGGGCTGTTACATACAATTTATGCAACTCAGGAAAGGCTTCCTTGTACTCCTGCAGGAGTTTACAGTTCACAGTGGACAGGTCTGTTTCCTTTGAACATTTTTTGAGCAGCATCTGTTTTGCCACAAGAACTTCATTTTTCAGATTTACAACATCTGCTACAGTGCCAACCATCACAGCCAGAGGGTGCAACAGGGTGGGATCTAGAAAAGTGCTAGATTTGGGTGCAAGACTAGATATGGCTCTCATCAGGTCAATATTCTTGTGTGAAAATCTAGTTTCCATTTCTGAAATGGCCCTGTCAAGGATGTTGAGCAGGGATCTTTTCAGAGACTGATGGTGGGAAATGGTAGGGTCACCAGAGTCTGTATGGCCCAAAGCTGAGAGCACAATACTTTGACCCAGGTGTTTGCTCATTGTTCTCCTTCTCTTTGTTGGAAGTGACTCATCCTCAGCAGGAGATGACACTCCCCAACAGTCATCCTCACGGATGGTTTTTAAGGAATCCAGTGCTGAACTAACAACCTCAGAAGCACTGCACAGATCCAGTGACTGAGACTGTAGAATGGCATTTGCTGGTTTCAAGACACCAAGCACCCGCACTGGGAACTTTCCAATCTCAAAGAAGTGATGCCTCTTAATTTGGCATAGCAAGCCTGATGCCTCGGTGCACAGGTCAACTGCAGCATCATCATCCTCTGTCATCTCTGATAGGATACTAAGGATTTGTTCTTGATTGTCCACAGTGCACCTTGTCACCTCATAGTGGCTTGTCCATCTGATCTCAAGCAGCCTTTTTAGAAAAGGTGCATCATGTTTATTGAGCACATAGTGGTGGTGAAAAAAGTTGTAGAGTGAACTAGATAGGCTAAAAAATGATTTTGCACACGACTCACTCTGCATGGCATGCACAACCACTAAGTGCAGTTGGTGGTTGTAGCAGTGGATGTATGGGACATATCTGTCAAGCCTCTTTTGGAGCAGAGCTTGTACCCCACCTAACCCCACTCATCACAGAAGCCCCATCATAACACTGGCTCAGTATACTGTCAGCACTGTAGCCAGCATCACAAAGGTGTAACAGGATCTCACAGGTGATGTACTCTGCGTCAAGTTGTTGCAAGTCAAGCAACCCAATAAGATGCTCCTCTGGCATGCAATTTCTGACAAACCATATTATCACAGACAGATTTTCCACATTGCACCTATCCCTGGTCCCATCATTTTTGAGGCAAAACCCTGCAGAATCAGCACTTTCACTCTACAAGCACCATGTCAGCCAGTGTTTGGATAATTTCATTTTGGATATTCTTAGATGTGTATTTTGCATTTTTTTGGGATACCCTTAGAAATGCTTGCTAGCTTCTCATCCTTCTTTAAGGTATATTCCATCAGTTTTAGAAAAATACCTGAAGCACCAGCCTTTACCAGCCAACATTGAATCCACAGTCTCCCCTGTGGCCTCTCTGCTTTTATGCTCAGTCCAGATGGTTGAAGCATGCACTGGACACATGTGGCTGGACATATATCTCTGTAGCCCCTTGTCTCGATCAAGTGCTGCTTTCCAGTTGTTAAAACCAATTAAGGTAAAAACTACATCCCTCTCATTAACAGTGCTTGCCATATTTTCGACAGGGGAAACAGAAACATGCATCCCGCACAACAGAGTACTCCAGCCATGGTCGTGTGCGGTACCAGGCAGGATTGAATGATCTTAATGTTGTACCACCAAATACACGTTTGGGGTAATTACCCAGTATTGGCTGGGATGGCGTATTGCCATTTAAGTCACTGGGTAGCTGAGTGGTTGTTTTGGGGCAGCAATTGTTGGCAGAGGTACAGGAGAAGCAGTGCCTGTTGATGCCACAGGAGTAGACATGCCAGCTGATGTCTCTGATGTACCAGCAGCAGCATCATGCTACTGCTATTGGTGCAGGCAGGGCAGCGCCACACTTTTAAAAGCTTGGAAAAAGGATGCATCTCACAGCATTAACTTTCCTTTGTGAGCTGCTGGAAGCTGGGTGGAAAGTGAATAAGCTTTACTAAAATCGCTGTGATTACATCAGTATATGAAACGAGAAAACTGTTGAGTGCAGACTAGTTGAAAGCTGGGGCGGGGCTTTGTGTCGGGTCTAACAGACAGACACAGGTCCTCCAGTCGGCTCATTTTGCTCTGCCCTGCCTACTGAGAAACCTGACACCGGGTCATTTGCATACTAACAGTGATTGGATGTTTAGCTGGGGGGAGGGTGAGTGGGGGGATCTGTGCCGAGTTCTGTGTGAGCCTGCGGACAAAAAAAGCACGGAGGGAAAGACCGAACAAGAGGTGAAACCTATCATCTCATTTGTGCCTTTTCCAGTGGACTTTTCAGCTACTGTAGTAAATATTGTCCATATTCAGTTTGTGGCCAATCTATTATTTTCTTTCTAAACCTCTAAAAGTTTGATTTAAGGGGGCAGGACGTTTATTTAAGGGGCATTGCCCCTCTTGCCCCAGTGTAGAGCCGCCCGACATAGTGGTATAAAATATTGGTCTTTCCAACTCAGCATTTCACAGACTAGAAAGCAGCCTCATCTCATGGGACTGCTGTCAAATGTCAAAATGGGTCAAATCTGATCCGAAGAGTGTTTAAAGGTTAAGACAAGATACCTGCTCTGGTCATGTGCCACTCATGTCAACGAACCAGGATTCATGTTTTTCTTTTAAATGTTTTTTTTTTATGCCTGATTGGATAAGTTTATAATAACAAGGATCGAAGTGGGTAGGGATGTGTTCTGGATAGCAGATTGTTGTGAGCATCTGTAGGGTTCACAAAATGTGGACTTTTCCCAGTATTAGACATTTTTTTCTCTCTCATATTCTAATGCTCCTTTGTGAGCAGAACCACAGGGTGCATATCAGGGCACCCAGATGGTGTTAAAGATGTGCATATAATAGTCTTCTGTTCAATCTCACAATCTTAGACCTGTTTACTGGAATTTAATCTGACTGAAATGCTAACTTTAAAAATGACTTTTTTTATTCCTATTTTGATAAAAGTATTTGACCACTTAATGAGAGATTTTTAAAAACCAAGAATGTGGCATCTTTTTAAATGATAATGCAATAGGAAAGAAATTTAGATCACACCTAATACTTGAATCATTGGAAACCCTAATATTAAGATAATCTAAAACTACCACACTATGGGAGGTATTTTCAGCAAAAATTAAAATTATAAAATGAAAATGCAATCTCTCTTTTGCAATTAAATTTTCAAAGTCTGCACAAAATGAATACAAAATAACGCCAATTGCAATTTAATTTTCAGCCTGACCCACAATGAAGCCGCAAAAATGAAATGTAAAACACAATTAAACACTGGCACCGCCTGCTGCTTGTTGAATTTTCATTGTCAAGTTTTTAGCATGCAAATAGCGAGGGTCAATAGGCATTTTTTTTTTGTCCTTTGTAGCTAAAGAGCCAGTTCAATCAATATATTTCTAATTTCAAATGTGTTTAATTCACCCTTACACAGAAAAACTCCCACAAAACTCTGTAGACCTAATATAATAGCTCTGAAGAAATTAATGTGCAGTTTAATTGCAATATTTAACACCATAATGGCTCTTTGGCGGAGGTGCTGGAAAGCCTCGAGGCTCATATTTGTAACCTGGAGTGCCATTTGCAGCAGCCATACAGGAATGGAGACAGCTAAGAGACGGACACTTTTGTAGATCCACCATCACTTTTCCATCTGTTAAGGTCCATTTTTCCAGGTGCACGGACAGCAGCGGAACCAGGATTCATGAAGATGGAGAAAAGTGTGACAAATTGAGTTTCAACTGACCCCAAGTGAGCTGTGAGAAGCAGGGCTGGTGGTAAAATTGTGCAAACAAAGGACAAGGCAGATCATAGAGGCATTGTGAACCGGTGATGAAGGGAGAACCTCAAAGCTAAGATCCAGACCTGGAACATGGTTTGCAGAGCCAGTTCAGTAAATGAAAACAGCAAAGAAACTGGTATATCTGCATCTCTCTACACCAGAAGGTTCATCTGCTTGCCTACAGCTGACCTGCGTTGAACACACCTGCTGCACTGAACAACAGCACAGCACTTAACATTCTGTTTGTGCAACCTGCCAGTGCAGCACACAACATCCCTGCTGCTCCATCTGACACTGCACTGCACTCCCAAACCCTGCTGATGTGCCCTCAACACCGGCTGCATGACTGAAGCAGGAGGGAAGAGCATCCAGCCATTTCAACGAGTTTCTGTGCTGTTGCAAGGAGTTGGAAGTGGCTGTTAGGGGACAGTCACTTTGAAGGGAGAGGCGATGTAATGGCACAGGACAAAATACATCAACTAGGGATGCGTAACCAAAAGATTGAGATGGCATTGTATCCATATGGCAACTATGCACTGTCGCAAGGGGTTTTTAAACTAATACAGGAAAATGCATGCAGTCCTTTTAAGGATATAAAGGCACATCAAAGATGTAAATGCCATTGCGGTACTCAGTGCTGGCAGCTGCACTATAATACTACAAAATACAAAACATCCTTTTCTACATCAGCATAAATAAACGTAAATTATGACATAATAAAGACTAATTTCTCTCATGTTAAATATTGTAATTAAATTGCACATTATTTTTTTCAGAACTACAATTATGCATAGTTTTTGGATTTGATTTTGTAAGACAGTTTTGCAGTGACGTTGCAGTACGGGGGTGAAAAGATAAAAATCACATGAATTAAACACAGTCGAATTGAGAACTATAATATACTATAGATGAAAGCAGCTCTACAGCTATAAAGAACAAAAATTGAGGTACAAAGCCCAAGATGTGATCTTGAAAATGAAAATGCAAAGTAGAAATTCATTTTACTTTTAATTTTTGTAGCTCCATTTCAGTTCAGGCTGAAAGTGAAACTGCAAATGAAGTTATCTCATATTTATTTTTATTTTTACAGCATTCTTATGTGCAGACTTTGAAAATGAAATTGCAAAAGAGAGATTGCATTTTTGCAGAAAATACACCCCATACTGCACATATTTAGCTAAAATATTGCAAAAGAACAATGTATCACACTTCCCAAGAACCCTCAGTCCAGATTTGCTTACATTTAAAGAGACACCAATACAGAAGAAACATATGTAAACATTTAATTGCCTTTTCAAATTAATTCTGATTCCATAAAAAAGGTGTTGTGCCTTCAGCTAAGTGGGAACCTTTACTTTTTCTTTCTTGTATTTGAATACCCTGAAATGCAACTCTGTTTATATAAGTAGCTGAACAATTAGTAATAATGGAAATGGGCTTATGGACATCCCTTTCAGATTTCTCTACCAATGTTAAATCTATAGGACTGTCAATGAGCCTACTTAACTGAACAGTTAGGTTTATTACAAAATAAACTTATTACTTTTGAAAATATTCATCAAAGCCAAATAAATTCAGAACCTCAAAATAAAGGAATTTTCAACAGTATCAAAGTTTTTATAAAAGTTTAAAATGATAAAACGGCTTTTCAGATTAGTAACTACACTGTAATCTAAATGATCTAATACCAATCTCATATTGTTACATACATTTCTTCCCTTTATAAAACCTGATTATGATTCATCATGATCAAATGAAGGCCTGTCCTCTGCAAGAAGGATCTTTCTATCATTATTAGTCAAACTCATAGGTCACCAGTTGTTAAACTTTGTTTGATTTTGAATTATAGTTATCAAAGCCTGCTGAAAACCAAAAAGAAATTCAAGCAAATCATGAAATGTATACAGTAATCCTCGTTTACATGCGGGACATAGGTTCGACATTAATAACTGAATTTCCGCGAAGTAGGGACACCATATTTATTTGATTATTTAGGCGTGTATTTGGACGTTTTAAACCTCCCTGTACTGTTCATAACCCACTCTTTACTCTATTAATAACAGGGACCTACCTAACATTTCCTAGGGCAACTCTTCCACGGTTTCTGGTGTATCCGTGGTAGTAGGAGGAGGAACTGGCTCTTTTTGAGGCTGCAAAAACATTGTGATCGGCAGTTGCCGCTTCTTTCCGTTGAAGAGCAGCTTGTAGGTGGTCATGTGCGTTGTCGATCTTGTTGCAAAATTGGACCGATCGAACCATATCGTCGATTCCCATTCCTGTGACCGCTCTTGCAGATGCTTAGCCAGTCTGCAGATCTCGCGAGCCGCTTCCAAAGTCAGGCCAGTTGGAGAGACTTCTTCTGTTTCTTGCTGCTCTTCTTCTTCTTCACTCGCCGACCGTCAACTCTTCGAGGTCTTCGTCCGGTTAGCGGCTGGGAGTGGCAGTCTAGTAGCTCATCGACGCTCATCCGTAGTCATGTCTGCAAAGCCCTCACCTCCAAGGATCGCAGCCAACTGCGCAGCTTTCTCCGTGCTGCCGAGTGTTATTTCGACAGGTGTACATCCTTTGTCATCGTAAACAACCTCGGGCCACAACTTCTTCCAGCTGGCATTAATGGTGGCAGGCTTCATCTCTTGTAATGCTTTCTGGATATTTTGGAGGCACGGTAGCAATTGTGTACTGCCACCAGTATGCCTTCAAGTTGAAATCGTCGTCTTCTTGGGCAGCATCCACAGAAGAAACCAGGTTAAGGGGCATTCCTCATGTATAGGGTCTTGAACACCCTGATAACCCCCTGATCCATAGGCTGAATTAGTGATGTCATATTGGGCGGCAGGAACTCCATCTGTACCCCCGAATACGACAGATCAGTAGCGTGACCACCAGCGTTATCCATAATGAGAAGGACGTTGAATGGCATGCCCTTCTCTGCTAGATACACCTTCACTTGAGGGATAAAACACTGGTGGAACCAGTCGAGAGGTCAGCATCTTCATTATCCTAGCCTTTGGATTGTACATCCAATGTACGGGAAGCAGATTCTTGTTTTTGTTTTTTAAAGCCGTTGGGTTTTTAGACTTGTAAATAAACCCTGGCTTTAACAAAAATCCCACAGCATTGCCACAGATCACGAGGGTCACACGATCCTTGTATGCTTTAAAGCCAGAGGCTTTTGCTTCCTATTTGAACAGGAAAGTTCGCGACGGTATTCTTTTCCAAAACAAGCCCGTCTCGTCCATATTAAAAACTTGTTCGGGCCGATATCCACCTTCGGAGATCATCTTCTTGAAAGAATTCATGTAAGTTTTAG
Source organism: Polypterus senegalus (assembly GCF_016835505.1). Classification (NCBI taxonomy): domain Eukaryota; kingdom Metazoa; phylum Chordata; class Cladistia; order Polypteriformes; family Polypteridae; genus Polypterus; species Polypterus senegalus. The sequence goes on from NW_024379713.1 coordinate 9,770, forward strand.
CAGCGATAAGGTGTCGCTGAAGCAGCCTCGCCTTGCAGGGAAATGCTTTTTAGGCCGTAGCGTTTCTGAAACTTTGCAAACCACCCTTTGCTAGCAGAAAATTGCCGTTTCTTAAGTGGTGAATCACTGGACGTCCCTGGTTGCAATCTTCTACATCTTCTTCATCTTCTTTGTGGTCGCCACTGTTGTCCTCTGGTTCCTTAGCGGCAAAGGTCTCGTACAGGCTCCTAGCCTTTGTTTGGATAATTCTCAATCAAGACTATGTTCTTCTTTTCGGAAGTTGGCTATCCATACGGCCAAAGCAGATTCCATACGGACGATTTTGTTTTATTATGAGCCGTAACCACTCTCTTCGCCGACTTGTGAAAGGTGATGGTAGCCGTCTTCCTAATGTTCGCCTCTTTTTTTTGGATGTAGTGAACAGTGGAATCGTTCACACCATATTGGCGGGCCACAGCCGCAAACGTTCTCCCTTTCTTCAACATATCCAGAGGTTTCACCTTTTCAGCGATCGTCTTCATTCTTTGTTGGTGTTTAGGCTCAGCACCAGCCTTGGAAGAAAGAACGCTTAGGGAGCCATTGCAGGGGTGAAAATTGAAGCGAAGTTCAACACAAAATCACACACAGTAAAGTAAACCACTCAGCTGAGAAAGCTTGAAGTGAAATGGCGCGACGACAGAGACAAAGGGAGATGCTGTGGGATCTGGGCATCAGTCAAAGCACCAATCAATGGGCCCGATTAGAAAGCGGGAAGCTGTGATTTGTCATCTCCTTCCCATGTACCAATCACAGCCCGTGTTACAACACACTTAGTCACCAAACTTGTTTTGTTGTTCTTAGACTAGGAAATACTACTACTATACAGTATTTAAAAACCTTGAAGTCGTGAATCCGTGAAAAGTGAACCGATGTAGCGGGGATTACTATATAACAATAAATACAATAGGACTCCTTACATTTTTGTTGCAGTTTTTTTAATTGTCCTTATTACTTTCAAATATATAGGGGGAAGCTCGTCTGCAAATGAAATGTTTTTTTTTGTATGGTTTTCTAGATTATCCTTTCATCTTGTAATTCACAATTCTCAGTGAAAAGGGTTGAATCAATTTCTTTTACAGGTATCTTAAAGACTTACATAATGCATATTGACAAAATCTGCACACAGAAAGTTTAACTACAAAATTTGTCATGGCAGTATACCTCCTCATTAATATTTTGATATATTTTAAGTTTTAAAAAAAAGAAATTTATAACACAGCTTTTGTAGTTGCTAAATTTCTTTCATATTATGTTGAGTAATTCATGAAAATAACTTTATAACATTATAAATCTTAGTCTAATTCAAGGTTGCTGAGCCTTGCTGCAATGTGCAAACCAACCCAGGGTTAAGTTCCACCATGTCAGTAAGCACAGAAACTACCTCAGTTTCTCAATCAGTGTTTAGTCACCATTGCATATCTTTTGAGATGCATGAGGAAAAACAAAAAACCTCTAGAAAAACCCACACAGAGAAGTGATGAGCACTACATATAACTCATACAGTGTGTAGTCTATTAGATAAGGCACTGCACTTCCAGCCTTGCTAATTTCTCTTTCTGATTAACTGAATGACCCTGAATAATTTACAATAAGCAACATCATGTATAGGAATTCACCAGATGTTAAACCTGTTGTATGTTTTCCATCCGTTTTTGCCAGACATTTCTGTTTTAGATTGTGTAGGCACTTTTTGATAATGGCTCTCATTTCTACTGAGAGTGGAAAGTGTTTTCATCCTAAAGTTGAACACAATGAAAGATCTTCTTTGGTTCGACTGATAAAGGGCCTGAGTTCATTAAGCAAATTCACATTATCATTAGAATAAAAAACACAGTTTCCTCTGAGAGGTAATGTAGCTCAATAAATGCATTAAAATGAATATGGTTTATTTTTGTAATCTATACAATTCCTTTCTTGACAGATTATTGTAAATCCCACATCAAATTGATTGGTTAAACACAAACTTGGAATTCAACCAAAGAAAAACATACATAATATTCACGTTTTATAACTTAAACTTAAAGAATAGCTGCTGTTTTGCAGGTTAAACATATACAGGTATTTAAAATAAACATTCTGACAACACATTTATTTATTTTATTACCCAAAGAACTCTCATAGTGCATTTATTTTCTGGAGGGCATGGGGTATATGAAGGGGAGTATTCAGATGCTTGAGTTTTACAGTGTGTTTGAATATGTTGTGGTCTCCCATATGTATTTATTAATTACAGTAAATATTAAATTGCTTTTGCTTTAAAAGCACTGCCCATATTGGGACCAAAACCTTCTTGTACAACACATGCCATTGTTGACACTAAAAGAGAAAAAAAGAGAATTTAGACCCTTATATAAATGCCAAGACAATAAGCACCAAATGTATGTATACTTTTGACAAATGCATATTATTTATAATAGTTTATATACTGTCACACATGTGCGATTAGGAGGCAGTCAAAGAGCCTAAAGGTGAGTGAAACATCGAGATAGAGGGTTATCACGTGGTACTTACCCAAATCTCTTTTGGTCAACAGAACACCTGAAGAAAAATAGTTCCTCCACTTCCAGGTTCCAAAATGGCCACGACGACGTCACTTCCGGCCAACCATGATGATGTCACTTCCGGCTCCATCAATCCACCTCACTTCCGTCCAATCATGATGACGTTGTTTCCGGTTCCTGTTTCCAACGTCACTTCCTGCCAACCATTTCCTGTACCATAATCCTGTTCTGTATAAAGCCGCCATTTTGTCAAAGAAAGTTGTTCACTGTTTTACTTTGGAAACTCTGAATCATTTACATTCTTATTGTCTGGGACAATATATGGGGACGGTCCCCAAAACTTTGTTTTTGTTTGTGCTGTCTTCTTTGGGGAAGAATAAACACCACAATTGGCGTGTCGGCTAGGATTGTTTTTCGTCTGCTTCAAGATGTCGGAGGAACAGGACCTGAATACGTTCTCAACACCATCATGGGCATCTTCAAACCCTGAAATTACAGATGGGCAAACAAGGACCCAAGTAGCAGAAGCCAGCGCCGTGCTGCTGCTGCAGGAGTCGGGAGGTCGCTCGGCCACCTCCTATTGCCATAACTACACTCACGGAGTCGGACGATATAGAAACATATTTTTTGATCTTCGAGCGTACCGCTAAGCGGAACGCATGGCGAGGTAGGAATGGCGTACCTACTGGCTCCCTACCTGAAGGAACGGCGCAGAGAGCCTATTATGATCTAACTGAGGAGCAGGCTGCTGATTATGGCGCTCTAAAGAAGGAGGTGTTCAAGCGCTACGACGTATCTCGGAACAGCAGGCGAGAGAATGGAGGGAGTGGCAGTTCGATCCGGAGACCGATAAGAACCCAGGGCTTTGAAGCCTGGGGAAAGTATGTCGCTGGCTACGGCCCGACATTAATAATTCGCACAAGATGGCGAGCTTATAGCGTGTGAAACCTTTGTGCATGCCCTCCTGACCATATCGCCCAGCAAGTCCACAAACAAAACTATGTGGACATGGACACCTTAATACAAATCACAGAGCGCCACTGGGCGGCTTGCAAATCAGGGAAATCAGAGCGGTTCTCACGCTCGAACCCAACAGGCACGTGGGGCAGCTCCTGAGCCCACCCGACAAGCTCCCGAGCCTGCCGTCCGTAAACGGGACAGAGGTGCTAATCTTCCCCGCTGTTTCAAGTGTGGGGAGATTGGACATCTGTCCCCCAACTGTTCCTTTGAGCCCATGGATTGCTCATTAGTTAAGGGAGAAGGGATTGTGCCACTGTGACTAATCCTTTATCTCTTCCATATACAGGTGCAGTTATTATAAATGGCAGGAAGGTAAGAGCAATGTTTGATTCGGGAGTAACATTTCCATTGTTGCTACCCGTTTAGTTTTACAGAACAGTGGACTAGAATAAAAACTAGTCTAAAATGTATTCATGGGGATATCGGTATTATAAAACTGCCAGATGTGTGGTATCGGTAAATCATCACCTTACGAGCATGGCCATGGCTGTATTACCGGATCCCCTTTTCCAGTTATACTGGGTAGAGACTGGAATAAAATTACCAGCGGTAATAACGTAACTGTACCTAAAAAACATTTAGGCTTAGTAATGGAGAATACTGCTCCGACTGCCTCCACGCCATGTCCCACAGTAGCACGGACCCATACGGGTACCCAATGCGAAGGAATTGATGTCCCATCGACCTCTGCGGGAACTAGTTAACGTTAGAGGGCGTGGTGACTGAAACCACACCCCTTGAGGTCGCACAAGACCCAATACAAGACTTAACTGCCCAATTTCTATTAACACCATCGTCTTTTAAAGAGAACAATGGAGCGATGATTCCTTAAAAATATTAGGAATGCAATAGTATCTACCGAGGGTTATACAACCCTGGATCCCATGCCACCGATGCGTTCTTTGTACTTAAAACGAATTATTATATAGAGTGGCAGAACATGAGGGAGAAGTCGGCGTTGTTGATTCCACGCACCTTTTGAAAGGTGTGTGAATTAGCACAGCTCACCTTCTAGGAGCCCACTTAGGCTCGAAAAACATTAGAGAGAATAAAACTCGATTCTATTGGCGGGAATTAACGAGGAGGTCTGGAGTGTCAACTTCAGCCAGATTCCAAGAAGGGCGAGCTCCTCTGTTCCCCTTCCCCTTATTGATATCCCTTTTGAGCGAGTGATGTCGATCTCGTGGACATGGAACCCTCATTAAAGGCTTTAAATATATTTTGGTGCTAGTAGATTATGCCACTCGTTTTCGGAAGCTGTTCCGTTGCGCTCAGCTAATCGAAAAACATCGCCGCGGGAATTAGTAGGGATATTGCCCGTGTTGGGATCCCCAAAGAGGTTTTAACGGACCAAGGGACTCCTTTCACTTCAGGAGGCGTTCAGGAAGTAGCCAAATTACTCGAATAAAACATCTGAAAAGTCTGTCTATCATCCCCAAACTGACGGGTTGGTGGAGCGTTTAATCAAACTTTAAAACAGATGTTACGCAAGGTAGTTAACGAGGATGGAAGAAACTGGGATCAGTTGCTTCCTCTCGTTTTGTTTGCTTATCGGAAGTCCCTCAGACCTCCACTGGTTTCTCTCCTTTTGAATTATTATATGGAAGACAACCCAGGGGCTTTTGGATATGTTAAAGAAGGATGGGAAGAGGAGGTCCTCCCTACTTCAAATATTCTTGAATATATCGCGCAATTACGCGATAGATTAGAAAAATCAGACCTATTCTAAAAGAAAATTTGGAAAAGGCACAAGCAGCGCAGTCCGTTATTATAACGAAACACCACCATTCGAGAATTTGTCGGTGATCGTGTGTGGTGCTTGTCCCAACTTCTCATTCAAAGTTGTTAGCACATTGGCAAGGCCCTTATGAAATTAAAGAAAGAAAAGGTCTCGTTGATTATTTGGTTAAACAACCTAATCGGCGACCACTGAGCGAGTGTATCATATTAATTTGCTGAAACCATGGAAGGACAGGGACCCTGATCCCGTCCAATCAGCCTCGTTCTCTTTTATGTCATGTGCCCACCTTAATTTTGGCCCGATTTGACATTTAAACAACGACAAGATCTCGAGACGGCTATCTTGTCTGTCCCTAAAGTTGTGGACGAGTTACCTGGGCGTACTGCTGATTGTTCACGACATTATTACTGACCCTGGAGTGATTGTCAGAGAGAGACCTTATAGGCTCCGGAGGCAAAGCGGAAGTAGAGTTGGAAATTAGACGAATGCTGGAATTGGGGTTATTGAAGGAGCTATAGCCCTTGGTCTAGTCCAATTGTCTTAGTTTCTAAACCTGATGGGTCGTGGAGGTTCTGTAATGACTTTCGTGACTTAATCAGGTCTCTAAATTTGATGCATATCCCATGCAGAGTAGATGATTTACTTGATCGGTTAGGGCGCTCAATTCCTAACTACTCTTGACATGACCAAAGGGTATTGGCAAATTCCTTAACGGACTCCCAAAGAAAAAACGCTTTTAGTACTCCCAGTGGACATTGGCAATACAGGGTCCTTCCTTTTGGCTTGCAGGGGCACCAGCTACCTTCCAACGTCTGGTAGACACACTGCTACGGCCCCACAATTCATATAGTGCTGCCTACCTAGATGATGTTGTCATTTATTCCAGCACGTGGAAGGATCATGTATGGCAGGTTCAAACAATACTCTCCACCTAGCGTCTGCTGGTCTTGAATTAATCCGAAGAAATGTTTTTGGGTTAAGAGAAGCCAAATATTTAGGCTACCTAGTAGGAGGGTGTTGTTAAACCACAATGTTCTAAAATTGATGCCATTTTGAATTGGCCCGTCCGATGAATAAGAGGCAAGTTCAAGCATTTTTGGGATTGGCAGGTTACTATCGCGTTTTGTACCATTTCTCAGAAATAGCTCGCCCTTATCTGATTTAACAAGGAAAGCGTGCACCTTTAAAAGTGGTATGGGACATTTCGGTTGATAAAGCATTCAGTGACTTAAAATTGGCCCTTACTTCAGCACCTGTTTTAAGTTCTCCTGATTTTTCTGTTCCTTTCATCCTCCAGACCGGCGCGCCACAGGTTTGGGTGCCGTGCTGAGCCAATGCGTTGATGGTGCTGAACACCCTGTTATGTACCTGAGCGAAACTGCTGGACCGGAGACCAAGTATGCTGCGGTGGAGCGAGAAGCTTGGCGATTAAGTGGGCTGTCACGTCTTTGAGGTACTACCTATTGGGGCGTGAGTTTACTCTGGTGATGGATCATGCTGCTTTACAGTGGATGTCCCTTCATCGGGAGTCTAACCCTCGCATCACTAGGTGGTTTTTGGATCTTCAACCTTATCGTTTCAGTGTCATTTATCGTAAGGTTCCTTGCAAGCCAGCGCAGATGCTCTCTCTCGTGTCCACGACCCTCGGTGCAGGTCGCCCGACCCGATGGGTCTGGGCTGAGGGTCATGTCACACATGTGCATTAGGAGGCAGTCAAAGAGCCTAAAGGTGAGTGAAAAATCGCGAGATAGAGGGTTATCACGTGGTACTTACCCAAATCTCTTTTGGTCAACAGAACACCTGAAGAAAAATAGTTCCTCCACTTCCAGGTTCCAAAATGGCGCGACGCGTCACGTCCGGCCAACCATGATGATCGTCACTTCGGCTCCATCAATCCACCTCACTTCCGTCCAATCATGATGATGGCGTTGTTTCCGGTTCCTGTTTCAACGTCACTTCCTGCCAACCATTTCCTGTACCATAATCCTGTTCTGTATAAAGCCGCCATTTTGTCAAAGAAAGTTGTTCACTGTTTTACTTTCGGAAACTCTGAATCACTTACATTCATTATTGTCTGGACGACAATATATGGGGACGGTCCCCAAAACTTTGTTTTTGTTTGTGCTGTCTTCTTTGGGGAAGAATAAACACCACAATACTTACATTCAGTTTCAATGGTTTTAATGTCCAAAAATTGTACAACTACAAAAAGAAACTGCTTATACAGCTTGATGTATCTATTAGTTTTGTCCCCGTCCATTATTTTTATTTGAAAGAAAGAATTAAAGTTATGGTTGTTCTTCTTTAATTTCTAAAATGAAACCTACTACTTTTTCTCCAAGTATCCAATGCCAACAAAACTAATAAAAGCTAAATGGATATTCTTGTAGCACTTATTCTTAGCATTATCAATAGCCCATTTGTATGGCACTGTACCTGAAGCACTAAAACTGACAGACATCAAACCATTACTTTGTCTTTATTTAACTCAGCTGGAATCATCAACGTTTTTCTGGATTAACCCACAATCTCAGTGTTATCTTTAACTCTAGTATTTTATTTAAAGCACACATTACAAAATTGTTGAAAATATGTTTCTTCCATATGAAAATGTTGGGAAATTAAGCCATTTTCTAAATACGCAGGGACACTGAGATATTACTACTGCAATGCAGTATTTCACTGGATGTGAATACTTTCTTTCAACAACAACAACAACAACATTTATTTATATAGCACATTTTCATACAAACAGTAGCTCAAAGTGCTTTACATATTAAAGAATAGAAAAATGAAAGACACAATTATAAAACAAAATAAATAA
>NW_024379714.1:0-44007 GCF_016835505.1 Polypterus senegalus
AAAAACCAAAAAAAACCTTCGCCGGGAAATTAAAATAAAGGACTAAAAAAACTAAAAAAACAAGAGCACAAGGGGTGAGTTGAACAAAAATAAGGAATTTTTCTCAGAAAATTGGCAGAAATACCGGGTCTTTCTAACAGATTTTTCGATGGAATTTGTTTTGTTTGTTTTAGACAGGCAAAATGAAGATGTGGCAAACCACGGGGCCCCATTATTTCATGAACTACCAAGACGGGTAAAAAAAAAAAGAAAAAAAATTTTAGGTTTCTTTACATACCTTTCCTGTAATCCCTTTACACAAGGTAAATTTGGGGGGAAATTTGGGAAAAACCAGAAGAACAAAATTTCCCCAAACATTTCAAAAAATTTAAGATTGTTATAAAACAAACTGAAAAATTAAAAAAACAAAAAAAACGGGTTCCTTGGTGGGAAAACTGCGATGATTTGTGACTAACATAGGGACTAAAACACAGCCAGGACTCGTTGGCCATCCCCAAAAACACTCTGCGACAAAATTTAAAAAAAAAGAAAACAATTCAAAACCTAAAAACCAACACCCATCCATCAACAAACCCTCCTGAAAAGACAGGAAAAACAAAACAATGGCAAAAGATAAAAAGGGGGTTGGGGAAATGAAAACCTGGCAGTGGGTTTTGCTTATCTTTTCTTTTTGTTTTGGTTTCCCATTATTTATATTCCTATCTTTGGTTAAATGGGTTGGTTTGGGGTATAAAATTTAAGGGGCTTTTTTTTTTTTATTTTAAATAAATTTTTTGGGGGTGGTTGGGAGAAGGGCTTTTTAAAGTTATTCCTAAAAAGTAAAAATCTAATAATGAAAACATAAATGTGTCCACTGGCCCAAAAATTTGGTATGCTCAATAATTGTGATTTTTTAATCAAAATTGCTGTTACACATTTTTTTCGGGGGGGTCCAGCGGGACCTCCCCCTCACCTCGGCATCCCCTCCCTGGGGGGTTGATTGCGTTTGGGCCCATGCCTGTCCTCTCTTGTTCCCAAAAAATAAGGTTTCAACCCTTTATTATCCCCCGACTTTCCCAAAACTGGCTTATCTTTTTTAAAAAATGTGTGACATTTTAGTCTTTCTGTTGGACTAAAACTCGTGAAAAGGTGGGGGAAAACGTCTTGGTCCCCAAGGGGAGTTCAACGGTGTTGTTGCCCGTTTTCACCAGAGGTGCCAATAAGTTAGCGATTCAGAAATAAATTTCACTGCGGTCCCTTTATTTTTTAGATCCTGGAAAAGAAGATAATGATTTTTTAAAAATAAAGGGAAAAAAGGAGGACTTTTAAAAAAAATGCAAAATTTTCATTTGGGAAGGTTAGGGGGGTGGACTTATCAACTAAAAACAAAACCCCCCACTGACTGACCGCTGACTGACTGACTGACTGACTACTCCTTCCCCCTCATCACTAATTTTCCAACTTCCATTGGTAGAAAGGGTGAAATTTGGCGGGCTTTTTCCTTTGCTCATTAAAAAATTTTGGGGGTTTTTTGAAATTCTCAATCGGCATGATTGATGCGTGAAGCGTCCACCATGTTGAACTTTCTTTTTGTGGCACCATCTTCCCGGGGGGGGGGGCTTCCCTGTCTAGCGAAACCGATGAATTACTTATTTGTGGTTGGGCCACTATGGGGGAATTTCCCTAATCACTAAATTTTTCCCGCTTCCGTGTGGGTAGAGGTGACCCCCTCTTCCGTTTTGGTGGCTTTCCCCCAAAAAAGATGTTCTAATTTCGGGGGTTAAAGCTTGGGCCATTTATTTTCAATCATTTAATTCTCCAACTTCCCCTGTGGGGAGAAAGGGTGAAATTTGCAGGGTCATTCCTTTCTTACTTAAAAAATTAAAAAAGGTTTAATTTGAAATTCTGTTAGCGTCCAAAATATCCCCTTTCTTTCTTATTCATGGCCCCATCTTCACGAAATTTGGGGCCGCTTCCCCCGCTAAAAAAATGTACATTCTTATTTGGTGGATGGCCCTCTGTCACGCCATTTGAACTTTCAATGTCACTAATTCTCCCAAATTCCGTCTAGGTAGAGGCTGAAATTTGGAGGGTCATTCATTAAAATTTTTCAAAAAAATTAAAACAGGTATCATTTGAAATTCGCTAGGGGCAAAATTTATGATTTGGGTTGAAAACGTCCGTGTTGAACTTTCTTATTTATGGTCCCCTCTTCAAAATTTGGTGGTTCCCCGCTAACTGAAACCTTTTTTTTATTTTGATTAGGGGCCCCCGGCTGCCATTTGGGCTTTCAAGCGTCACTAATTTTTTACAATGTCCCCCATGTTGAACTTTTTTTTTTCATGGATCTTCCCAAATTTGTGGCTCCTAAAAGAAACCAATGTACATACTTATTTGATTGGTATGGCCACTGTCCCCCATTTAGTTTTAAAAGTCACTAATTTCCCCAAACTTAAAATTGTAAAAATTGGAAAAGGACCCTTGAATTTTTGGGACAAAAGTTGGGGGGTTTTCCCCTTTGAAAATTTGGGTTGGGGAAGGCCCCATTTGGAATTTTTATTTACCCCAATTCCCAAAAAGGGTTGCCTTTCCCAACCAAAACCGGGTGGCTTTTTTCCAAAAATTTTGGAAATGGATGTAAAACCTTTGGGGGGGTTTTAAATTTTTAAAACCATGGGGGGAAGGTCCTTCTTTCTTCAAGGGGTTTGGGTTTTCCCCTGGAAAAAGGGGGTTCAAGGGGATTTCGGGGAAAGGCCCTGAAAGGCCCGGGAAGAACTCCTGCCCCCCCCTGGGAGAGGTATCTTTTTTCCCTTAAGGCCCTTAAAAAGTTGCCCCCCAACCCATTATTGGGGCCAAACTCCCCTCGCCGAACCCGTGGCCCCCCAGGCAAATTTTCCCAGGGGTTCCTTCCGGGAAAAGGGCTTTTTTGGGGTTTGGGGCCCAAAAAAGGGAAAAACCCTGCCCATGGGCCCCCCCGTTATTGAAATGGAGGAAAACCCAAACCGGGGCGGGGGGAAACCCTTTTATTCACTTTCCGGTGAAAATAATTTGAGGGTTGAATGATCCCGGTCCGGAAGTGAACCGGCAGGGCCCAAAAGGGGGGGTAGGTCCCCGGGGCACCCGGAATTTACTTCCCTTTTGAGGGGGGGAGCCTCTTTTTTCCCCCCCGGCCCAAATTTCCCCGGGGAAACTTTTCCGGGGGTTTCCAGGTAATTTAACGGGGAAAATAAAAATTAAACCCCCCCCCCCGGGCAGTTTTCTTTCCTTTAAGGCCCCAAACCCTGTTCCCCATCCGTTGGAAAGGATTGGGGAGAGGGGGTTTGGGGAATAAAGGGAAGGTGCTGGGCCAAGGGGGCCCTTTTAAGGGGCCCCCCGGGGAATGAGCCTTAACTTTATCGCCAAAAACCCCCCTTTGGGACCCCTTTTTTGGGGGGGTTCCAACCCCGGTAAAGGAACCCCCTGAGGGAACGGGCAAAACCCGGTAACCGCGGCCAAGGGGTTTGGCCCTTGGGCGTTTTTTTTTGGGAGGGGGCCCCCCCATTTGGCTTGGGCCCCGGGAACATTTGGCCCCCAAAAGGTACCCGGGCCTTTGGTGGCCCAAAAGGCCCGGTTTTTCCCCAACCCTTTCCCGGGGTTTTGGGAATTGGGAAAAATTAGGGGGTAAATGGTGCCTGGTAGGCCCTTTTTAAGGTCCGGGAATGAGTGGCTTTATCAGAAAAAACCGGGGGATTTTTTTTGGGCAAAATTTTGTCCACCAGGCGGGAAAAATTCGGAAGCCCGGGAAAACCCAAAGGAAAGGAGGAAATTTTCCCGGTTGGTTTTTTGGGGCCCGGGCCGGTTTTATGGGTTTCCGTTGGAACCGGGCCCAAGTACCCCCCCCCATGGTCTTTTTTTGGTTTAACCCAAAAAATTTTTGGGGTTGGTTCCCGGCCTCCCCCAGGGTCTTTTTCCGGCCGTGGGGGCTGGGATGGGCACCCAATTTTGGAAAAATTTGGGAAGTTCCCCGGCGGGCTTTCCAAAACCTAAATCCGCCCCCCCTTAAACCAAGGAAGGGCCCCGGTATGGGACTAGGGGCTAACTTTTCCCCGGGGGATTCCTTAAAAAGGTGCCAGCCCGGCTTTTAAAAAAGTTTAAAAATTTGGGCTTTCTTTTCGGGGGGGTCTGAAAGGGGGCGTTTCCCCCGGGCGGTTAACCCGGGGAAGTAAAAATAAGGGAAGGGCCCCCAATCGGAGGGGTTTTGGCCCGGGGGTTTTATTTTCCAACCCTGGGGCAGGGGAGTTTATTCCCATTTCTTTTTTTTTGCCTGGGGGTGGGGCTCCCCGGGAAAAAAAGAATTCTTCCCAATAAGAGGGGGCGGGTTTTCAAGGGGAAAAGGGGATCTCCTTACCCGGTTTCCCCAGGTTCAAATTTAAAATTCCCTTCATGGGGGGGGGCTTTTTCAAAATGGCCCCTCCCTTTCCCCCTTTCCTTAATTTTGGGCCGTAAATTGGGAGGGTTTTAGGAGTTAAAAAAAGGGTTTGGCAGGACCCTACCAAAGGGGGCCTTTGGGTTTTTTCCCCGGTTGGAACCCCGAAAATTGCCACGGTCAAAAAAGGGGCCTTTGCTGTTTAAAACCTCTTCTATATTTTGAAGGGTCTTTTTGCATCAAACCCAACAGTTGGAAATATATTCCAAAATATTAGTGGAGGGCTGTGCCCCCCCTTCCCAACCCTTTTTTAAAAATATCCAAAAAACCCGGGGGTTGTCTTCCTTACAGTAATTCAAAGGGAAAGGGGAACCCTTGGGAATTTAGGAACTTCCCGATATGCAAAGGGAAAAAGGGGGGGGGTTGGTCCCAATCCCTCCCATCCTTGCTGCCCTTACCTTACTTTAGCATTTGCTTGAGTTTTTGATTAAATCTCTCTAACCATGGTTTGGGGGATGACCCCGGGGGTCTTTTGTTTTTTTCCCAGAAACGGCAGTCTCCTTGAGCTTTTTCCGGGGGAAAAGGCTTTCCCCTTGGGGCCCGCCCAGGACTTCTCTAGGAATGCCTACTCCAAAAAAGACCCCTACTAGTTCCGTGCAATATTTTTTTGGTAGCGGTAGCAGGGGCGGCTTCCAGAAGGGGGTAGCAAAATTTCCCGGGGGCAGTATATATTTATATCCTGGGCTGAGGTTCTAGGGGCCCCTATTTTCCCCCAACCCTTTATAAAGGGGAACATCAAAAAGGGGGAAGGGGGAACCAGGGGGCCCCCGGTCCCTCCTAGGAATTTCCGCGGTTGACATTCGGACGGGAAAAGCAAAAGCGGCCCCGGAACCTCCCCCATTAATCGGCCAAAAAAAAGGGGGAATTTAGTTAATGTTTCCCGGGCCGAGATGGCCTCCAAAAAGGGTTGGGAGTGTGCTGGCTTCATAAACCTCCCGCCCGGTGGGGTCCCGGGATTAGCAAAAATTTCCCGGACCTTCCCCTCATTTGGGGCCCGTACAACGGTATTATCAAAAGTGGGCCCCCGGGGCATGGGAAAAATGGGGTTTTTGGGCCCGTTGGCGAAACCATTTTGCATTCTTTATGTTTTCCCAGGGGGGGGTCATTCCACTTTTCTCTTTAAAGACCCCGTCGCTTTTAAACTGAAAGTGCAACTCAAAAGGGCGGGTCGGCCCTGATTCCCTCAAAGGGGGATATTCCTCCCAAGCTGCGGGGCTAGTGGATGGGGTAGTAGCCGGCCCGGGGGGGAGTTCCGTCCTCTCTTTGGCCTCCCCCCCCTCCTGCCCCTTTGATTCCCGGGTGTAGGGCAACTTGAGAGGGTCGTTTCACCCTTGCGGGGGCCATAAGTTTTTGGGGAATGCTTACAAAACACCCCCGTTACTATCAGACCAGTCTCCGGGATCACGGGGAAATGGAGGATGGGGGGCCAGGCTTCTTCAAAGGGGTTCCTCCAAGACATTTTAACCCCCGGGGCGGTTTTAAATCACCCGGATATCTCCGTGTAAAACATTTTAGACTGGTTTTTTTTTAAATCCACTGTTAAGGGAAATAAAGCGGGAGCAACAAATTAACTTATGCGGGAATGAAAAAACCCTGTAAATTTTATTTTCCTTTAAAGCTCCCCGATATGTTTATCCCAGGGGGTTTCAAGGGCACACAAACAACCCCCCTTTTTGCCCCCTGGGGCCCCCTTTTTCCCCAGGCCAAATTGCCTTGGCCACCCGACTTGAACAAGTTTGGAATTTTGGAAGGGACTCTTTGGTGAATTCTTATTTCCCCGGGTTCCGGCTGGCTTTCCTCCCTCGGGGTTTACACCCGGCCTCGGGGATTGAAAGGCTGCAGCAGCTGGGTCCATAGAATGGAATTAAGCCCCAGGGACTGGGCTTTTTCCCCGGGGTTTATTTTCAAGCAGAAAACAGGCCACTTGTTTCCTATTTGTAAGGGGTTACCCTTTCGAATGGCGGTAGCCACTCACCCACCTGTTTCCCCAAAAGGGGCCATAGCCTGCCCGGCCCCCCTTTGCTGTTGGGTTAAACTCCCGGGTTTATGATTTCCTTCACCTCCCGGCCTGGGGACCCCAGGGGTTCTGGGCCCTTGGGGTTTGGGAGGGGCGTTTGGGTTTTCCCTCCCAAAAGGGGGGCCCCAAGGCCACTTTGGGGGCCCCAAAAACCGCCCCCCCTTGGGTCCCCCCCTCTTTCCCCCGCGGGGAGGGGTTTGGTCCCCACCCGGGGTTATGCTCTTGGGGGGAGCCTCCCCGCGTCCTTTCCGGGGCCACCCCCGGCGCCCTTGGGGAAACCGGCGGTACTCACCCACCGGGTTTTCCGTGATGGTTGGTGTGGGTTTTGGCCGGGGCCATCCTCCCAGCCCAATGGGGGTGGAGAAGAGGCATGGGAAAAGGTTTGGGGCAGCCCCCCCGTTTATTCGGTTTCCGGCTGAAAAAAGTCGTTGGAGGCTTTGGGGGAAATTAGTAGTTTTAAAAAAGGCCCAAAACGGGGCCCCTTTTTCCTGAAGGCGGGTGAGCTTTATAGTACAGAGGAAATGATGAAAGGCCCTTTGGGGCAAAAAGGGGAAGGGGCACCCCATCCTTGGGGCGGGGGGAAGTGACCTCATTCTTGGGGGGGGAACCCGGAAGTGATGTGCCTTCCGGGAAAAATGGTTTTTCCCTGGTGGGTTTGGGGGAAAAGCCTGCAGGGGGAACTCAGAAGGCGCCCAGTGCCCCGCCCCCTGGGCAGATGTATAAACAATATTTCCTAACCCCTTCAGCTGCTTCCCATACGTGGGGAAAGGTAAAAGGGCTAAAATTTTGAACTTATTTTGATTTTTGATGCCATTGGGCCCGTCATTTTTTGAACTTTAAACCGGTCTTTGTTACCTTTTGGGCCCCATCTTAAAATTTGGGTGCGGGGTTTAGCGCTAAATGAATCCTATTCTTACATATATACTGGCCATAGCCTGCCTTTCGGTCCCATGTGGGCGGGCTTTGGGGTTCCCCCTTTCCCAACGCCTCCCGCGTTGTTGGCTGCCTCCCTTAAAGGCTGTCTTCCCCCAAAGCCCTGTACTTTTCCTTCATTGTTTTAACGGTATTCCGTCCTTTTTTAATTGCTTCTGGTTTTTAAATTTTTTAAATTTTCCCCGGGCTGTTTTTTGTTCTTTTTATTCGATTATGGTTGTTTTAGGTTTTTTTAGCTTATTTTACATTGCAGGTCCCCTTTCCTTTTTCTTTCCCAACCCTTTCCCCCCCTTTAAACCCAATGTCTATCAAATTTGATCCCATGGATAAAAGAATTTTGTCACTTACCAAGTGGTTTCCATCCTGGAGAGGGTTTTTCCCTTTTTCCCTTTTTTCTTTTTTACATTTCCCTTTTGCCAATGGGCTCCTCTTGATACCCGGAAACTTTCTTATGTTTGAATGGCTGGGACAGGTTCAAGGTGTGGACTGATGATGAATTTTGGGGAGATAATTATCTACACAGGGGGACTAAAAGGGAATTGAAATGTTTAAAGGTGTACGAAATGGCCAAAATTTTTTTCCCCTTTTTGGAAAACCGAATGCCTTTTGGGCCCCTTTGTTTTGGGGTGCGATTTCAGTTTTTGGACCTTTGATGTTTAGAAATGTTTAAACTCTAAAAAGGGCTGGATGTAAATTTTATAAATAAAAAACGGTTTGCATACTTACAATGTTGGCGGTCCAAAATTTCTCTTCAACACAAGTCCTCAAATATCCCGGGGTTTGGAAAAAAACCCAAATAAAACTCAAACCATTATGACGGCAGCAATGGCGGGAGTTTTGGGAAACAAGATTGTTTTCCCAATGGCCAACTGTATTTTGCATGCTAAAAATGCAGCTCACCCTTTTTGGCTAAAAGCGGTCTTTTTAACTGGGGGGCCCAACGAAAATTGGGGCCCCAAAAAAAGAGATAATCAAAAAAAATTACGGAAAACCCCCCATTTTTTAAAAGGGGTTTTTAATTGTCTTTTTAAAAAATTTTAAGGCAGTATTTAAAAAGTTTTCTTGAAGCCTTGAAATTTTTTTGGGATTTACAAAAAAAAAGGTAAGACCAAAACGGTTTTAATTTTAAAAAAATGGGGGGGCAAAAGAAAAAACAACCCCATATTTAAAAACAAAATTTGACCTTATTTTGAAATATTCTCTTTTTTTTTCTTGTTATCCTTTTTTTTTTAACATTCTTTAAAATTTTTTAAGCATAAAATTAAAAGCTTTTAAAAACAACAAAAATTTTCAAAAAAAATTAAATTAAACCCATTTTTTTTAAAACCCCTATACTTTCATTTTGTTTTAAAATAGGTATAAATTTGGGTAAAATTTCAATTGAAATTCAGAACACATAGGTGGGGAATGTTGGTTTTCCCCAAATTTATCTCTAGCTCTATAAATGTAACATTCTTTCTAAATTGTACCTTACCGTGTGGTTTGTAAAAGCTGATGAGATGTAAAACCCAAACCAGTGGTTAATGTGCATGTGGGTTTCCAGCTGAAAAATTAATAAGCTACTCTTTTGGGTTCATATATTTTGGGAACCTCAATGCTTTTACTGGTTGAGGATGGGAGGTTTGGTTACCACTTTTTGGGGGTAATGGTCATTAGAACAATCTAAATGAAACAGGCCATTACCCCCAACAAACAAAGTAGAGGGTTTGTAGTTTTTGGGGGAAACCCCAGGCCTGCTTTAAAGGTTTATTTTTTTCTTTGTGGACCCACCACTGAAAGTGGTTCAATGGAAACCCAAACTGCTAGGAAGCCATTTCTTTTAAAAAACCAGCAAAGAAATGTCTTTTGGGCCAAAGTAGACATTTGGGGGCTCAATAAGATTTTTCTAAAAAAAGATTTCCCATACCATTTTGGACTGGGCATAATTATTTTCAGAGTAGATTAAGACTGGGATAATTAAAAAAATGCAGTGCTACATAATCTGATGAAACCCTTTTTTTTTTTTTTAGAGGGGAAAATGTTCCCTTTTAAATTTTATAATATGTTGATTCTTCAGTATTGTCAATATTTTTGGACTTACTGAATACTAAAACGTAAGTTATTTCATGCTTCTCTTGTTATATTAGGTTTATATTGTACAGTATATTAGGTTTTATTTTTTTAATAACAGGGGGTAAGAGAGTGATTAAACCCAAATTTAAAGGTTCATGTCTCACTTATTTTTCCCACATCTCCACCACCCTTTTTTCCCCCACCTCATCCATTTTTTTGTAACTGTGATTTATTTTTCTTTTTCCCAAAAAAACCTCTCCCGTTACACTCTTGCAAATGCTGGTTTTTTTAAATGGTATTTTATGGATCACCCTTTTTTACAACCTATCAGGACAAATTTAAAAATCTGAATTTAGCCTATTACTGTACCTACAGCCCAATATAAAAAGGTTTAGGAACCCCTCCCCCAGCCTGCATAAAAATTTGGGCTCTCATTTCAACAAAAAAAATAGAAATTATGTTTTTCATTTAAAAAAAGGAACATCTAGTCCCGGGGGTTTTCCCAAGACAAAGTTTTTTAAATTGCAGTATTTAGTTTTATAAAATTAAATCAAATGTGAAAAACTGGCTTTGCACAAATGTGGGCCCCCTTTGCCCTTGTACTTTGATTTAATCCATATTTTTCTCAAATCTGATTACTTGGTTGGATGGCTTTTTAAAACCTTGAACTTCATTAACGGGAGTGTCCAATCATGGTAAAAAGGTTTTTTAAAAAGGGGGCCCTTTTTTGAAGTTGTGTTTCCCTTTCCCCTTTGTCTCTCCTCTGAAGAGTAACAAAACAGCATGGGATCCTCAAAAGAAACTCTAAAAAGTCTGAAAAAAAAAGATTTTTGAGTCTCCGGGTTTTTAGGGAAGGCTACAAAAGTTTATCTCAGGGGTTTAAACTGTCATTTTCCCTTAAAAATGGAACCCAAGGAAAGGGAAAGGGCCACAAAGGCACAGTTCTTTTTAAACCCCAACAGGTCTGGCGGGCCCAAAAGAAAAAATACAGGGGCGGCATATGGGGCAGGATTGTGAGAATGGTTACAGACAACCCACAGATCACCTCCAAAGACCTGCAAGAACATCAAAACGCAGATGGTGTATCTGTACATGGTTCTACAAATTAAAGGCAAATTTGAAAAAATAACATTTTGCATGGCGGGGGTGATAGAAAGAAGCCCTTTTCTGCACTCCCGCCACAAACAGAGTGCTTTTTTTCCCAACTCATTTAGACAAACCAGATTCATTTTGGAAAAAAAGTGCTTTGGGGGGTGAGAAAAAAAATGGAGTTATTTGGTCCCCAACAAAAGTACTTTGCGGGAAGGGAAGAAGAACACCACATTTAAAAGAAAAAACACCTGCTCCCCTACTGCCCAAATTGGTGGGGGTTTCCCCACCCTTGTTTGGGGGCTTTTTGGTTAAAGGGGGATTTGGGGGCCCTTTTGGTTTAACGTTAGGGGTCAAAAAAAATTAAACCCCAAAAAAAAATAACAAAATTTTTGGGGTTTGTTCAAGCCCGGCCCAAAAAGGGTTTAAAGTTACTTAAGCGGGGGTTTTGGATATTCTAACTAGACATTGACCCAAAACACATTTGGGAAATCTAAAAAAGGAAATTCATGGGGAGGAAAAGTACAATTTTCCCTGGAATGGCGCCCAGAGCCCCCTGACTTAAATTTATCATAAAAACCCATGGGATGACTTGAAGCGGGGCTTTTGGTCAGAAACCATGGGAATTGAACGGGAAATTTTGGGTTAAAAATCCCTCCACCCAAAAAAATTTGGGGTGGAATTGGAGGAAAGGAAAAAAGGGGTTTGGTTTGGGCCCCTTTAATTTGGGGTCTTACAAACCCTGTCTAATTTTGTTATGATGCAAAATAAAATATTTTCTGTTAACCCAATAAACTTAATGTAACTCCCACGAAATCCTAAATTTTTCCATAAGTCATGCCATCTAAAAGGGGGGTTCTACTTTAAACTCAATAATGGAACACAAAATTAAAAAAATTTAAAGGGGGTTCCCAAATTTTTTTCATATGACTGTATGCAGCAATAGTCCTTTGGGGAAAATCTCACAAACCCTTTTTTCATCTTTTGGTTATTTACTGTATGGGATGTTATGGATATACATGTGGATGGGTCCTTTTTGGGAAAAAAAAATTTTTTCCCCTCGCATCACCCCTAAAGGGGACCACTCGGCAACTTGTTTTTTAAGGTGTATGTGAAACAGGAAAAAAGAGGCAGATATTATTTATCTTTTTTTTTATCATCACATTCTCATTGGGTGATAATTTACAACATTATACCAATAGAGGAAAATTTGGGTGTGGGGGGGTTACAAGTAATCACATCAAACGCATACAAAATTCAGTCAGGGATAATCCCTACATCCCGCGGGAATTGGGCAGTGGTAATGCTGCTGCCTCCATGGGAGGCCCGGGGTTAAACTTGGGGTTCCCCCCTTTTGGGGTTTTTCATGTTTTTTCCCCCATGTCTGTGTGGGCCCCCCGGGGGCTCTGGCCTCCCACGGGCAAAGAAAACATGCAGGTTAATGGATTTGGGGAAACTAAATTGGCCCCGGTGTTTGTGTTTTTCCTGCGGTGGGTTGGCACCCTGCCGGGGTTTTCTTGCCTTGGGACCTTTTTGGCGGGTTGGCTCCAACCGGGTAGGCCCCTGTGTTGGGGTTCAGGGGGTTTGGGAAAAAGGATGGATGGATAATCCCCCATCAAAAAACCCCTACACCACCCCGTAGGGGGGCAAAAACAAAACACCAACCCAAAAAATGGTAACTAATAAGAAGAAGATGGTTAGAATGAACACCCAGCCCCCTGCCCCCCTAAGCAGCCATGAGGGCAATGTAATTCTTGGCGAGGGAAACCCAAACAGATAAACTTTACCACTACCAAACCCGGGCCAATCAAAGCCTGTTTCCTGCAAAATTACCAAAATCACAACCAGTTTGGTTTCCCAAAAAGGCTAATGGATCACGGTCTGCTACCGGGGGTTGGGGAATCCCCCGACCAAAAGGGTACAAAAATGGGAAAGGGGGAAAGGGCCAAAACCTTTCCCCCTTTAATTTTTTCAAAAAATTTCTTCAAAGGGCGGCACAAAGGCTTTGCATTTAGTTTTGAACTTCCAAAATTTTTACTCCCCCGAGTCATAGTTTTTGGGGGTTTAAAAATCCTAAAAAATATAGCCCAAAAACCCCGTGACCCTGTAGTTAGGATATGGGGTTGGATTGGATGGATAATATGTATAAAGGGGGTTTTATTTGGGGGTGGTCATTATCCAACCGCTATATCTTTACAAGTCATGAAATCTCTTTTAAAACCCAAACTCAGCCAACACAGGGTGCAAGGCAGAAACAAACCCTGGGCCGGGGGGCCCCAAAAAGGAAAACACACACACCAAGGATAATGTAGGATCACCAATGGACCCCAAATGCCTGGGTTGGGAAGGGAAACCCACTTGGGAAACGGGGAGAACATGCAAACCCCCCCCGGAACCCCGAGGCGATGCTTTGGGGGCAGCAGCACTTTCCACTGTGAAACCATGCCACCTGCTGTATTTTATAATAATAATAATAATACATTTTTTTTTATATAAGCGCCTTTCCAAAACTCAAGGCCCTTTAAAAAATACAAATCTTTAAAATGAAAAATTTTTTTTGGCGTCATCTTTGCCAGTTTAAAAACTTTTTTTTTAAATTTATTATTTTTTGGGGAGTTCATTTCTAACGAAAAAATAAATTGGGAAACCCCTTTGTATATATTTCCCCAAAAAGACCCCAGGTATAAAAAAAGACCCGTTTTTCTTAATTAAGTACTTCCCGTAAAAAAATAATATACCCCATTTTTAAAAAACAAATGACTGGCATGTTGTATGATTTTTATCTTCTCACTAATTTCATAAATGGTTTCCCCCTAAATGCTAATACAAAATAATTATAATTCTATATTAACTTTATGTTATAAAATATCTTATCAAATAGGCCGATACCTTAAATACTCTGATTTTTTTTTTCGTCTTTTGTAGAGCAGGGTTGTCCCCAAATCTGGTCCTAAAACCCCAGTGGCTCGGGTTTTTTAAAACCCAATATCTTCTTTAATTAAAAAAGTTTATTGCTGCTTTTTACTTTTTTTTTCTTTAGTTTTAATTCACTTGACTCAGGCCCCTTGGTTTTTCTTCTTTTTTTTTTAATTAGCAGCCAAACAAAAAAAGCCAAAAAAGCCGCTATGTCACCCCGCACACCTGTTCCCATCACACAATATCTGAAAGAAAAAAGGGGAAGGTCTCAATGGGTTGATCTTGAATGTAAAGTAGTTGGGGCTATAATGCATAAAAAAACAATTCCCATTGAAAAAAACAATCTGTTTTTAAAATTTTACATCCATTTATACTTGGCAACAGGGGAAATGCAAAAGGGGGTAGTGCATAGTGCAGGCGGGGGGGTTTTAATTGAAGAAACGAGGGCAAACCCCCAAATATATATTTATATATAAAACACTGTTGATGGTGAAAGGAACCCGTTGCTATACGGGACACACTTTTTCTCACATTTTCTTTTTGGGAAAACCCAAAAATACAAAAACAACTTCGAAACCAAAAACCTGAAAAAGGGAAAAAACGTTTAAAAGTGGGTGTAAATTATATACGGGTTTTAAAAACGTCGGCTTTAGTAAGCGTTTCTTAAACCTCTGTGATATGATAATGGGTGAATGATTCTGGATTGTTATAATCATTGCCACCTTACACAAAATTTCATCAATTTGTTCAGATTCTAGGTGGACCCCGATTCCACACCAAGGAAAAAAAGGGGCCCCATGTAAATCGTTCATAATTCTCCCCAAAATATATTTGTTAACTTATACCAAATTTCTACATAACTTTTTTTTACAAAATCCTTATTTTAACATATACGAGCCCCTTGGGGTTTGAAAACTCCTTCCCGCACCTTAATGTTGTAGCGAAACAACTGGCCGCTTTTTAGCCCAAAAGTTCAGCAACCCCCGGGGAGTGACCAAATTTGGGTGCTGGCCGCGCCAAATATCAATGGGGGCTTTCGGGTAAAGTGCCCCAAAAAAACATGTAATGAAATGTGCAACAACCAAATGGTGCTTTTACTCCAGTGCTTGGCTTCGACAATGTCAGAAAATCAGTATCAATGGCCCATCACTAACTCCGGGGTAACAAATGGGGAAAAAGGGCAGACAGGCATTCGCCCCTGCAAGTCGGACACTGTTTTCCCTTTTTGATCCAAAAGGGGCCAAAGCAGGGGGGGATTAAAGGAAATTTGGGGCCCGATGCTGCAGTGCAAAAAAAGGGCCCATTTTTTTTTCATTGGTGCATTGCATTCGACACTCCCACATTTCTCGCATTAACCGACCAAGGGGCCTTGTACTTTGGTCAACCAGCCAGCATTTTTTTGAACGAATAATAATACGACTTAGTATCAAAAAACGAGATTAACTAAACTATGTAACATCAACATTCAATAGGTTTTCGAAAAAATGCATTAAAGCAGAAAATCAACTGAAATCACAAAAATTTTGAAATTTTCTTACAAAAAGAAATAAAAAAATGAATTTGCAGAGACATTGGGGTAACAATTTGCCCCGATTTAAACCATAAATAGACCCCAATCCCGTTTTAAGGGGTTTTAAAAAATTCCCAAACTATTCAAAGGGCCGGGCCGACTTTTAGTTTTCCTTTACAAATAACCATTTTGTAGCCATTGATTTTTACTGTACAACCCCCTTTTAAGGTGAAAAAATTTTCCATTTGGGACTTTGGGAAAAATAATAAAGTGGCAAAAATCCCAAGATATTGCAAAAAAACGTAAAATTTCTAAGTAAACTGTAAAAAACCCATGGGGCCCCTTTTAAAAAAAAATCCCGGGAAAATATAACTTGACAAATCCGCTTTCGGGGAATTTTGTGAGCCTTTGGGGGGGGCCCCCTGCCACCCCAAATGGCTCTCATCAGCGTTTGGTACACCCCCCCCTAAAAACCTTTTTTCTTGAGCATGTTTTTAAACCCCACCAAAAAAAAGTAGCTCAAAATGCTTTACAAGATGAAGGGAAGTTTATTAAAAATGGGGGGGGCAATACTAAATAACAAAAAAATAAAAAAAAGGCCCATTGGCTGGGAGGACAGAAAAATTGCAGGGGTTTTCCCGGGGGGAGGTGCTTGGAACTAAATCAGACCTCATGGTTTTTCAAGGGAGCAAATTCCTTTCTTATTATAAGTAATTTTTATTTACTTTACCTTTCCCAATTTTCATTTCCCCCTTAAAAAAAAAGGGGGTTTTTTTTAAGCTTAAAGTTACAAAGGGTTTCATGTTCTCCCTGTATCTGTGTGGGTTTTTCCCCTGGATGTTCCCGGGTTTTGCCTACGGTCAAAGACAAAGTGGGGTTGGTTGTATTCGATCTGGGGAAAATTTTGTTGGGGTTTGCCCCTTGGTGGGCTGGCCCCTGCCTGGGGTTTGTTCTTTCCTTGCACTCTGTTTTGGCTGGGATTGGCTCCCGTAACCCCAGTGACCCTGTGTTGGGGGAAAATTTTAGTGGGTTGGGAGAATGACTTTTTAAAAATTTCATTTCAAAATTTCAAAAAACATAAAAATTTTGAACTATCTGCTTTACATTTCCCAAACATTTGGAGGGAAATAAAAACACTCCCCAGGGTTGTTTGGACCTTAGGAAAAGCAATTGTTTGTACCCTCCCCCTCCTGGAAAAATCTACCCCACCTTCCCCAGGGCCGCCCAAAAAACAATAAAACATTTCCGGGGTTTAAATTTACATCTTGGGCCCTTTCCTCTTTAGCTTTTGCCATGGGGGAAGAGATACAAGAATGAAAACCATTACCCGACTCCCTAAAACAAACTTTTATCCAAAACAATTTATGACCCCTAAACTTAATAAAACTGCTTCCTTTTCATTTTTCCCAGTTGCAATATTAAACCTTAAGTCCCCGTAAGAATTTTTATATAAAAAAGGTTTTCTGTATATTTTATCAAAAAACTTTTTTTTTCTTTAGTTTACTATTATTTTCTCTCTTCTTGTCTTTTTAAAAAGCCCACACTGGAGTGGGGCTGCAACTTCAATTTCGTTGTCCCCTTTGGAAAAGTGGCGAACACAATAAAGATCTATCTATCTATCTCTAATCCAACTTTTTAAACTACTTAAAAAAAGAACGGTTTTTTGGAATTGAGCATTTTTCAGTTTTAATTATTTTCTCTTCCCCCATTCTCAAAAAGGGCAAATTTTTTTCCCCACATGCCCGATCTTCTGGTTATTTTTGCCCGCATTGAGATGTTTTTTCCCGGTTTTGATTTGTTTTTTCTTGTCAATTTTTTGTTTTTACTTTTGGGTTTTTGGGTTTTGAATAAAGTTCTGGTCTTTTTTAAAGTCCCAAAGATTTTTTTCTCGGCAAAGTCTTTATGTTTTTTTGACATTAAATTTTTGTCTGTTCCCAATACAGTTCATTTCTGTGTCCCTGTGCTGTATTTTTTTTTGCACTTTAATATCCCGGGGGGAAGTTCATTTGTACCTCTCCCAGTAAAATTTTTTTTTTCTTCCTGTTTTTTCCCCCTTTCTTCATCCCTTCCTTTTCCCCCCCTTTTATTCTTATCAGGTTCTCATTGATGGAGTAGAATTTATTTGTTAATCTTCTGCCCATACCTTTTGGGTGTGCTGAAAAAAAAACACTCTGGGGGGTTGTACAGCATGCAGGAAGACTCTTTAAAATCCCTCAATATTTTGGCCTTCTCCAGCTGCTTCACTATTTTTTTGACTTTCTCAACCACTCCATTTGACTGAGGGAAAACATGGGCTTAAATATTTTGAATAATGGCCCAATCTTTTAAAAAATATTTTGAACTTCAGTAAAACTGTGATCCCTTATCACTAAAAAATTTTGGGATTGCATTTTGAGAATATGGAAATTCATGCATTTTATCATCTGCGGGTTTTATTATTCAATTTGGAAAACTTAGAGTTGGGAATTATTTTCACTGGGTAATCTGCTTCATTACCGCGTTGTGGGAATTTGAATTTTTAAAAATCAATAAGATGGCAACCTACGAAGATACAATAATAATAAGGTTTCATCCCAAAAATTTTCTTAAGGGGCTTTAGGAGAGCAGGGCCTTTTGGGGCCCCGGGAGGGAAAACTGGCTAGGGAAAAACAAATTAAAAACCCGGTTTTTTTCGGGTGCAGGGAAACCCGCGGGGCCTACGGGGGGGACTCAACCCGAAAACCCGTTGGTTCATAATAAAAAAGGGAAAATATGGAACAGATGATCACTTGCTTGTGGGAGTTCCAAAATGCCCTTTTAAAAAAATTTTTTATTTCCCCAAACTATCTGGCAGCAAGAGCTATGATGATGATTTTATAGTGAAACACTTGTATTTTTTTTGTTCAACAGGCTGTTTATCTAAAATTCGTAAATTTTAAAATTTAGAAAATCCCAAAGGTCACAGGGTTGGGCTTATATAGAAGATGTGGAGCTGATAGATGGCCTCTACAACTTTTTTGGGTGAAGTGCTGTCACGGGCTGTAGGCACTTTTGGGGGGGGATTGAACAGAGTTCACATCATTTTTGGATTTCTGATGCCAAAGGTTAATTAGCCTTCAGTAAATGTCTAATAAGGGACAGGGAAAAATCCTCTCTTTTTTTTGTGTTTTTGGGGCTCTTTTAAAGTTAACAGAGGTTTTAGGGGAAAGGGTTTCTCTGCCCGAGGCAGAAAATCTTTTATGGATGGGCGGGATACACAGTGAGTTTGGGACGTCCGTGGATAAAATTTAAAAGTCCTTTTCTTTTCCCTTTTCCCCCTTTTCTTTAAACAGATACCCTATAGTTTTTGTGAATTTAAGAATATAAACTAAAAAAATATATAAATGTGAATATATATTGTTTTAAAAATGACATTTAAACTATACATTAGTACATTTTTTGTATTGGTAAAAAATTTCATTTAGAAATTTTTGCCATATGGCTTAAATTTAATTTTTAAAAATTTACAAGGTCAAAATTGTGGTTTCAAATGACAAATGCAAAAGTGTTTTGGTTTTTATGAAATTTAAAATTTTTTTTTTGGGGGGTTTTGTTTCATTTTTTTGTAAGGGGAAGGGTTTGACATCTTGTTTTTCCCCGCAGTTGGAAGCCAAAAAAAAGCACCACTGGGGCATTTAGACTGGGGTTACATCTCAAGACTCAGATAAAGTGTCTCTTTTTTCCCACTTCTCTTTTGCCTTTTTTTTTTTTTGTGTTAAAATGACTGTACATAATAGAGGGTTTTATATATTTAAAAGTAACTACTGATGTAAATAATAAAAAGGGCACTTTTTATTTGTTAAGATTGTTGATTAAGTTCTCTATATTTGAAAAGTGCTGTTTTTAGAAAATTCATGTCATCTGGATTTTTTTTTAATTTTATAAATCTTTGTACAAATTGTTATGCATTTTTCATTTTGTTTTATTTTATATATAATATATAGAAATTTGGGGATGCTGTAGTTTTAATACTTTAGTATATTCCTTGATCAGTCTGCTTGTTAAATGTAATTTTTTATTCTTTCTTTTTAATTCCTTTACCAATTTTTGATAATTGTAAATATTTCTTTTTCTGAAAATTTTTATTGAATAATTATTAATAAAATCTTGTTTTGGGAGTGATAATACTGGTTTTTTTAAAAATGGTCTGGGGCCAATCACCTTGGGGTTTTTGTTAGAACTGATGGAAAATCCCAAAAGCCTCCCCTTGTATCCACACAGTTAAAATGGTGTGCACTTTGCTAGTACCTGTAAATCCCACAAAAAAAAACAGCTTGGAAAAATGAAAACATCCTGATCAAAGGCTTTGCTGTTTTTCCTTAAAAATACTCCCAGAATAATATGGGTTTTTACTTATCTTTTTTTTAGGAGTCACATTTTCAATAACACTTGCACTTTTAATTTTTAAAAAACAGGTTTTTTCATATGGGGAAAAAAATTAAAAAAAAAAGGATTGTATAAACCCCGATAAAAAAGTCAAAACTTTTTTGGTCAATTTTTCTAAAACTATGACTCCCCAAACCCAGGACCTTGTTGTTCTAAAAGGGATTGACATTAGAGCTGGATTATGTGATTTTCCCCTTTGGGGTTAATAAAAGGGATCTATCTATCTATCATTTTCTATCTATCTATATATCTATACTAATAAAGGCAAAGCCCTCACTTTACTGACTGACTGACTACTCCTCCATACTCCTTTATCACCCCCAATTCTCCAACTTCCCCTGTAGGTAGAAAGGGTGGGGGGGAGGGTTTATTCCTTACAGCTCACTTCAAAAGTTAAGCAGGTTTTATTTTTCCCAAAATTTTATGCGTAGGGTTTATAGGTCAACAAAAACGTCCCCATATTGAAATTTCTTATTCTTTGGGCCCCATCTTCTGAGAATTTGGTAAAGGGGTTTTGCAGCCCGGCCAAAAATGCGTCCATTTGGTTTGGGGTGGGACTGTCAGCCCCCAAAAATGAAATTTCCAAACGTCACTATTTCTCCAACTTCCGTGTAGGTAGAAGGCTGTTTTGGGACTTATTTGGTTTATATGATCCCAAACGGCCCTCATATTGAACTTTTCAACGGTCTTTGTTACTTATGGGCCCATCTTTGAAATTTGGTACCCGGGTTCCCCAACGCTAACTGAATCCTAGTTATTTTACATATATCTTACCTTTGCCTGCCCCGCTTTTGGGGCCCTGTGGCGGGTTTGGGGCCCCCTCCCCAAAACCTCCCGTTGTTGGCTGCCTGTTTTATAAGGGATCCCCTCGGGTCCAGTTTTTCATTCCCCTTTTGCCCAAAGGTATTCCCGTCTCCCTGCTTTATAACTAATCTTTTATTTAATACACTTCTCCGCTGTTTTTTTTTTCTTTTATTACAATTATAGTTATTGTGTAGGGATTTTTTGACTTACTTTACATTGTTCTTCCCATTTCCTTTATACCCAAAGACCCCCCATTACCCTGTCTTGAGGTGTCACCATGGGGTCAAAAAAACTATCCCCCTGAAGTGGGTTTCCCATGCCTGGGAGGTAACCTTTCCCTTTTTTACAAGGGCCATATCAGGCTCCCCTTCTTTATATCCGGGGGAAAATTGTTCTTAAAATTTTGAATGACTGGGACAGGTTCAAGGTGTGGAATGATGGGGGACAGGAGATAATTTATACTACACAGGAGCACTAGAAAAGGGGAAATCTTAAAAATTTAAGAAATGGCCAAAAATTTTTAACCTTTTGGTTCCTTTAAGCCCCCCTTAAAACATCTTAGTTCTTTGGTTGGGATTTCAGTAGTGGACACTTTGATTTTTAGAAATGTTTAAACTTTTCAAACGCTGGATGGAAGTTATCCAAATTAAACTGGTTGTATACTTACAATGCTTGACAGTGCCGAAAGTTTTCTTCAACACAAAATCCCCACAAAACTGTCGTAATTGGGAAAAAAACCATGAAACTCAAACCCCATTATGACGGGAGCAATCCAAGCTGTAAGGATTTGGCCCAAAATTACTGTTCACATGGCCAACTGTATTTTGCATGCTCCCAAAAGTATGCTCAAACCACAGCTACAACTTGGTCATTTTTACAACCCGGAGGGGAGGGGACAACGTGGCATACAAAGAGATCCTTTAAAAAAAATTATTGGGGATATTTTTTCCCCCAGTTTTTAAAAAAGGGGTTTTTTTTTTCTTTCTTAATAAAAAATTTAAAAAGGGATTTCTTTTTCACTTTTTTAGGTTTTTTAAAATATATATATAAAAGAGATAAAATATATATATATATATATATATATATATATATATATATATATATATATATATATATATATATATATATATATATATATATATATATATATATATATATATATATATATAATAATAAAGGCAAAACAGGACTGACTGACTGACTGTGACTGACTGACTCACTGACTCATCACTAATTCTCCAACTTCCATGTGGAAAGGCTGAAATTTGTCGGGCTTATTTCATACAGCTTACTTACAAAAGTTAAGCAGGTTTCATTTGAAATTCTACCGTAACGTCATACGGTTTCGATAGCGATTGGACAGCGTCCGCCATGTTGAACTTTCTTATTTATGGCCCCATCTTCACAAAATATGGTAAGCGGCTTCCCTGCGCTAACTGAACGATGTACTTACTTATTTGATGGTATTGGCCACTGTGCCGCCATATTGAACTTTCAATGTCACCAATTTTCAAACTTCCCATGTGGTGAAGTCTGACCCATTTTCCCCGAAATTTGGAAGGTGGGTTCCCTGCATTACCAAAACCAGTATGCTTACTTAGGTGGTATGATGCCACTGTTGGCCCATATTAAATTTTTTCAACAGTCTTTGTTACTTATCCCCCATCTTCAAAATTTGGTACACGGGTTTCCCCAACCTAACAACCCTACTTCATATATATACGTCCATAGCCTGCGCTTTCGGTCACCGTGTGAAGTGGCTTTGGGGTCCCCATCCTATACTCCCGTTGTTGGCTGCTTGCCTATATAAGGTAGTCGCCGCTCCAGTCTCAACATTCCCTTCCTTGCCGTCCGGGTTTTCCACGTCTCCCTACTGATAACTACAACCTTTTTATTTTTAATCCATGGCTTCTCCGCTGTTCTATTGTTTGTTTATTACAATTATAGCTATTGTATAGGTATTTTAGACTTAGACTTTTAGACAGGTATCCATTTCCTTTATAATTCCAACCGTACCCTTATTAACATGTCTATGAGGTGATCACCATCGATCAAGAACTTCACCGAGTGGTTTCCATGCCAGAGATGGCATCTACCTTTTCCATTCTCCATCCACCCACGATCCTCTTCCGCTTATCCCAATTAGGATTGGCGGGGTAGCAAAAAAGCAAAGAAGCCCAGACTTCCCTCTCCCAGGCCACTTCTTCCAGCTCTTCGGAAAAATCCCAAAGGCGTTCCCAGGAGCGGAAGACATAGTCCTCCAGGCGTGTCCTGGTCTTCCCGGGGCCTCCTCCCGGTTGGGCGTGCCGGAACACCTCCCAGGGGCGCCCAGGAGGCATCCTGAACAGATCCCCGAGCCACCTCATCTGACTCCTCTCGATGCAGGGGAGCGCGCTCTCTGAGCACCTCCTGGATGCTGGCTCCTCACCCTATTTTTAAAGGGGAAAGCCAGACACCCTGCAGAGAAACTCATTTTCAGCGCTTGTATTCACGATCTCGTTCTTTGGTAACTACCCCCAGCTCATGACCATAGGTGAGGGGTAGGAGCGTAGATCGACTGGTAAATTGGGGCTTTGCCTTACGGCTCAGCTTTTTTTCCCGACAGACGATGCAGAGCCCGCATCACTGCGGGCCCACCAATCCGCCTGTCAATCTCCGATCCATTCTTCCCTCACTTGTGAACAAGACCCGAGATCAGCTCCTCCACTTGGGGCAGGATCTCTCCCCAACCCCCTGAAGGGCATTCCACCCTTTTCGGCTGAGGACCATGGATTTGGAGGAGCTGATTCTCTTCCCAAGCACTTCACACTCAGCTGGGAACGCTCCAGAAGAGCTGAAGATCCGGCCTGATGAACCCAAACAGGACAACATCATCTGCAAAAAGCAGGGGCCCAATCCTGGGTCCCCAACCGACCCCTTTCCCAACACCCTGGCTGGCTGAAATTCTGTCCATAAAAGTTATGAACGGGGTTGGTGACAAAGAGGCAGCCCTGGCAGTCCAACTCTCACGGGAAAGCGGCCTCGACTTACTGCCCGGCAATGGCAAGCTCTGACACCGGTTGTACAGGGGACCGAACCTCTATCAGGGTCGGTACCCCATACTCCCGGAACACCCCCACAGAATTCCCCGGGGGGACACGGTCAAGCGCCTTTTCCAAGTCCACAAAGCACTGTAGACTGGTTGGGAAAACTCCACTGCACCCCCCAGGATCCTGCTAAGGGTGTAGAAGCTGGTCCACTGTTCCCGACGGGCGATAACCACACTGTTCCTCCTGAATCCCAGGTTTGACTATTACGGACCCTCTCTCGAACGAATAGACTTTTCCAGGGGGCTGAGGGTGTGATCCCTCTATAGTTGGAACCCCCCTCTGGTCCCCTTTTAAAGGGGGATCACCACCCGGTCTGCCAATCCAGAGGCACTGTCCCGTTGTCCATGCGATGTTGCAGAGGCGTGTCAGCCAAGACAGTCCCACAACATCCAGAGCCTTAAAGGGAAATCCCGGGTATCTCATCACCGGGTCACCACCAAGGGGTTTTTGACCACCTCGGTGACTTCAGTCCCAAAAGGATGGAGGCCAGCTCAGGTCCCAGGCTCTGCTTCCTCTGGAAGGCATGGTAGTGGGATTGAGGAGGTCTTGAAATACTCCCCCACCGACCCTAGCGTCCGATTAGAGGTCACAGCACACTATCCCCACCATATCGGGGTTGACACTGCACTGCTTCCCCTTCCCGGGCGCGGACGGGATTTGGGAATCTCCCCCGAGCCGTCTGAAAGTGTTCTCATGGCCTCTCCAACTCCCCCTGGGCCAGTTTTGCCTCAGCAAGACAGCCGCTTCGCTTGGCCTGACAGAACCTATCGCTGCCTCCAGAGACCCACAGGACAAAAGGTCTATAGGACTCCTTCTTCAACGCCCGGGATCCCTCACGCGGTGTCCGCGGGTTTGGGTTGCCGCGCAACTCTCCGACCACCTTACGGCCACAGCTCAGTCAGCAGCCTCAACTAGAGCCCGCGGAACATAGCCCATTGGACTCAATGTCCCCCCCCTTGGGGCGTTCAAAGTTCTGCGAAGGTGGTAGTTGAAACCACTTCTGACAGGGGACTCTGCCAGCCGTTTTCCAGCAGACCCTCCAACGTTTGGGCCTGCCAGGTCTGACCGGCATCTTCCCCACCATCAAAGCCAACTCACCACCAGGTGGTGATCAGTTGACAGCTCGCCCCTCTCTTCACCCGAGTGTCCAAAACTTATGGCCGCCAAGTCAGCCACAACTACAAAAATGATCATGACAGGGCCTAGGGTTTTCCTGGTGCCAAGTGCCATATGAACACCCTTATGCTTGAACATAGTGTTTGTTTATGGACAATCCGTGGCCAAAGTCCAAAAAAAACACTGCGGGTTCAGATCCGGAGGCCATTCCTCCAATCACGCCCTTCCTGGTCTCACTGTATTGCCCCGTGGGCAATGAAATCTCAAAGCGGGAATCCCAAGAAGGTATGCCCTCTAGCACTCCTCTAGAGACTACAAAAGGGTGGATACTCCAAACTGCTGTTCGGCACATGCAACACAGTCAGGACCCTTCCCCACCCCGGAAGGGGGAGGCCACCCTCTAGATCCACGGGGTAACCCAACACACAGGCTCCAAGTGGGGGCAATAAGTAGCCACGCTGCGCCTCTCACCGAGTGCAACTCCAGGTGGTGAGGTCCAGCCACTCTCAAAGGGGATTGGTTCCAGAGTCCAAGCTGTGCATCGAGGTGAGCGACTATATCTAGCGGAACCTCTCAGCCTCGGGGCCCAGCTCAAACTCCCTTCCCACAAGGGGGTGACATTCCCGTCCAAAAAGGCCCGTTTCTGTGCCCAGGATCAGACCCCCAAGGACCCGCCTCCGGCCACAACCCAACTCACACTGCACCTGACCTCCTTGGCCCTCCATGGGGGGTGAGCCCATGGAAGGAGGACCCGATTACCTCTTGGGGGGTCCCGGCGACCCATGGGTGCAGGCCCGGCCACCAGGCACTGCCACGAGCCCCACATCAGGCCCCCAGGGGCCCCCGGGGACCCAGCGTCCAGGCAGGGGGAAAACCTAGTCCACAGTTTTTTTTCTTCATTGGAGTGTTGAACGCTCTTTGTCTCATCCCTCACCTAGGACCAGTTTGCCTTGGGGTGGCCCCACCAGGGGCATAAAGCCCCGGACAACATAGCTCCTAGGATCAATTTTGGGGCACGAAACCCCTCCACCACGATAAGGTGGCTCAGGAGCGTGTTAAAATATTACGGCCATATCAGCTCACGGTTGATATCAGAGGAACATTTGTCTTATGTATTGAATGACTGGGACAGGTTCAAGGTGTGGACTGATGGCATTACAGGAGATAATTAAAACTCACAGGGCACTAAAAGGTGAAATCCCCAACCCTTCCCCGGGCCGCATGTGAGTTGATGGTTGCCACGGGTTGTTGGTTTTTGCTTTCAAGTGTCGAAATCCCAAATATTTTACCCCTTTTTGGCAACTGCCGGTTTCCCTTTAAAAAATTTCGATACAGGTGGCCGTTTTCCCAGTAGGGGAACACTTTGGTTTTGTTTTTTTAAACCTATCAAAGCTGGATGTGAAGTTTCGATGAAACAGGGGAAATTCTTTGCGTTTGACAGATGCGAATTTTACTTCCCCGGTTTTCCAAATACTTTTGCGTCATTGAAAAAAAACCCCAAAAACTAAAACCCGATTATGACAGAAACAATCCGGGGAAATTTTGGGCCAAAAATTACTGTTCACAGCCCAAATTTCTTGCTTACACCCAAGGGGTTTTCAAAACTGGGTTCCCCCTTTTAACGGGACCAAACTCACAATTGGTATACAAAGGACCCAACAAAAATTATTGGGTATTTTTTCCCCTCTTTTTAAAAAGGGTTTAAATTTTTCTTCTTAATAAAAATTTTGGGAAGCCCAGTATTTCCCCGTTGCGGCCCTTGGGTTTTTTTGATATATTATATATATATATATATATATATATATATATATATATATATATATATATAAAATTTAATATATATATATGTATATATATATAATATATCTTCTCAAAAAAAAAAGGGAACTTTTTTTAAGAGTACCATCAAGTCAGTCCCTTGTGGGCTTTATCTAATTGGGTTGTGAGGGGGGTTTTGTTAATCAGTTTCATTTTTTTGGGGGCCCTTGCAGGGGGGAAGTAACAATGAGATGACCAAAAACGGGAATGAATGGTTTTCTGGGGGAGGCTACTGACATTTTCCCTCCTCACCCTGTTTTGTCACTTTCTTATTCATTTGTTTTGGCCCTTTTGGTAAACGGGGTGGCGGGATACCTTGCCCCAAAGGCTGGCACAGTTAGCCCAACCTTCCAGGATGGCATAAACACATGCCTTTTGCCGGGAAAATTTTCTTTGGCACAGTCCAAGGGCATGGGGGAAATTTCCCGGAGACAGGCAGGCAGTTCTTCAGGGGGGCTGGCCCCGGGGCCCTCATAAGGCCCTTCCCATCAGCAGGACTCACCAGTTTCTGCTCCATTGGGGCCAGGGGGGGAAGGCGGGGGGACGGGGGAATGCCGACCAAAAATAAAAAACCAGCGGGGAAAGGGGGGTGAATGTCCCCAAAACCAAACAATCCACCAAAAACCAAAATTGGGAGGGGGGTGGCCCTGAAAGGTTTCCCCCGACCTTAAGTGAAACCCCAAAATTGGAGTTTGTTTCCCTTTTGGGGCCATGGGAAAAACCGGTTTTTGGGCGGGGCTACCATGGGGGGGCCCCAATTTTTTCTAAGAGAGAAAAGGGCCCCGACCCCATTAGGTTTTGGGGAAAACCCGGGGGAAAACCCTTTGGAGAATGTTATTCTTTTGGGCATTTAAACCAAACGTTTTGGTTGGGGGTAAAATTAAAATTACCTTGGGGGCCCCCAAGCATTGGGGTGGGCTTTTGGTTTTTTGGGGCCCCTGTTGGCTGGACCCCTGGCCCTGGGGGGGAAAACCCCAGGCAACCTTTTCAATTAGCGGGCTTTCCCGGGTTTTTCCCTCCCCCCCTTTTGGGTCTTAGGGGGAATGGAAGGGGTTTCCCAATTTGTTTTAAAAAGGTTTCGGGGTGGGCTTTTTTTTTTTTCCCTTTAAAATTTGGGGTTTTTGCCCCTTGGTGGGAACCTTTTTTTTTCCAAAAAGGATTATTTTTTGGGGCCACCTTTCCTTTTAAAGTAAAAACAGAAAACCAAATTTTTTAAAGGAAAGGCCTTTTCAAAATGCCCCCGCAATTTTTTTAATTACCAAAACAAAATTTCCATTTCCAAAACCCGTTTTCATATTTAATGAAAATTTTAAATTTTTTAAAATCCTTTTAAAATTTACCTTTTGAAATTAAATTTTTTAAATTTTATTTAAGGTTGTTCCAAAAAATTCTTTTCCGAAAGGGTAAGTTTTTTTGGCTGTACAGGAAGGGGTTTTTGGGAAACCTCTTGTGCTCTTAATATGCTGTTTGCTTGGATACTCATATAGGGTGATGCCCAGCTCAAATATCATTCTCTCTATCTTTTACCAGTTGTGATGCTGAAGCACATCAGTCCCCTGCTTTCGGGTTGGACCCCTGGCCTCCTCCAGTCTCAGAGCCCCAAAAGACGGCTGGGGGTGTTTCAGCACATGGGACCTGATGGAGTAAAATGGAGGATTGGATATAAACCCACAAACAAACATCTGTCAATTTTTAATCTCTAAAATTAACTTTTGCAAATGTATGTATTATAAAAAACATATATTTGATGTCTTAAAAAATTAATTTAAAATCCCAAAGTAATAAAAAATCCTTTTAAAGGGTAAAAATAATTGAATACCCTGATTAACAGGTGAAAGTAAAAAAGTGCAAAATTATTACTCTTTTGAATTTTAAAATTTTTGCTTTTCCCAAATTTGGATTTAACATAGTAAACTTCTTTTCCCAAAAATAAAAATTTGAAATGTGACTTTTAGCACTATTTTAACTGTTTTTCTTACATTTAACATTGATAACACAGAAAAACACCCAAATTTGGTTTCTTTAAAGTCAATTTTTTCCAAAGCTTTTTTTAAACGTTTTATTTTCCCCTGATCCTGAACTTGAGAGTGTCAAGTATGTTATTTGTAATAATCTGTAATCATAATCAGCTAAAAACAAACCCTTTAAATCGGGTCCAACCCAAAAAAAACTCACTAGAGCTGCTGGTGTGTTGAGAACGAAAATGAAGCAAAAATATTTGGGACACATCAGCAAAAAAGAACAGAGGCTGATCGCGGGGGGAAGGGGGGGTGGGAAAAAATTAGGGAAATCTGCGGTTTTATTCAACGTTTAAAATTGTAAACCCCTTTATAGCCGTCTTTAAAAGGGGAAATTATTAAATTGGCGGCTATTTCATTTGGACTTTTAGGAGAAAACCAACAGTTAAATATTAAAGTAGAAACACGAATTCACGTCAATCCATTAAAAAATTTTTATTGTTATGTTCATTTTAAATTTTCTTCAGGCGTTGTTCAAATAAAGATAAATATCTCATATGCAGACTTTTATTTGTTATTTTTTTAGAACCGCTACTTCTTTAAAATTTCTTTGGGAAAAATACACTGCCCGTCTTAATAATGCCTGGCAAAATGCTATGGTAAAATAATTTACACTAGTAGACTATTAAACGAGGTATTTTATGAAATACCTCCGTCTCTTACAGTCACTTTATCTTGACTGTCCACCTTTGAAGTTTTTCTCCCACCTTTCTTTTCCCTTTCCAAAAAAGGGAATTGGCTAAAAAATGGCCAATAAATGGCAAATAACCCGATTGGCGGTTTTGAATAAAGCGGTGATTGACCCAAAAATTTAAATTTTTGATTGGCTGATCAGTGACTGACATGCCCAAAAAATTTTAAAATTGAAAGGGGTGAAATTAAAAAAATGATTGGCCCCTTTTTTGGTCTGCGGGTTATCTCTTTCTGCGGGGAAGAGGGCCCTTGGCCCGCGCAAATCGGCAGGCCCGTAGCTGGGTAATGGCACGGGTTATCACTCGGTTTCCATAAAACCTCACCCCCCGGGCCCCCTTCTTTCCGGGAACCACATCTGGACACAATCCTTTCCTCTGCTTTTGTTCCTTTTCACTCTTCTCCAAAAATTTTCCCCCCGGGTTTAACCCCCTTCACACAGCACCACCAAATTGGGGGGTCCATAGTAAATCGATGGGGGTCACATGACTGACCTCATCTTTCTGCAGTCTGTAATTACATTCTGTTGCAAAAATATGTATTGTTGGTATTGTATACTTTAGTGGGGCTGTAGTTTGTCGACCCCCCATTTAAACACGTTGCTTCTGTAATCCCCCTTTTTGGTATTTTTTCAAGCCCCCTATTTCTAAAATATTACAAAAAAGGGGTAAAGGGCCGCCCATTTGCTTTGATGACTTTTTTTTACTTTTTGTCTTCTTTTGGAAAAAAAAACCAGGCTAACGAGAATGTAAGAAAAAATCATAAACCCCCGATAAAAAACCCTTTTGATGAACTACCTAAAAAAATTGGGGTTTAAAACCAAAAAATCAATTTTTTTTTGGCGGCCCCGGCGGGTCATCGAAGCAATTCTCCAATGAAGAAGTGATTTTGTTCCTGTTATGTTTTAATGGCAATCTGAAAGCCATGTTTTAAATTAACCCTTTCGGAAAAAAACAGCCCGGGCTACTCAAAAACCCTTCAAAATCGAGCAAGGCCCGGGACTTTTTTTTTACTGTTTTTAAAGTAAACTTGGGGGGATTTTGTTTTTTAACTTAAGCTTGAAAAAAAGCAAAACAAAACTGTGCTCTGCCCCAAAACCCCCCCTCCTGTTGTGACAGCTTGTTCACTGGGATAAATTTAAAATGTTTAATTGTTTTTTAAATCCGGTGGCCCAAAACTGATTTCCCTTTTATGTAAAAGGGTTTGTGAAAACTCAATTAAACTGGTACTTTTGAATCAATTTCCTGTGTCTTTATTTTCCTTTTCGGGTTGTATTTATTTTACTTTTGGAATATGTTCCTGGAAAAATTGAAAATAAATTCTCCCGAAAAATTTTAAAATTAGAATCGCTTAAATTATGACCACTTACCATATGCTAACATTTAAAAAAAATACAAATGGCTGCTTAAAGACAAGTAGGAAAACTGCATATATAATGATGTATTTTAATAAAAAGCCATCACTTCGGTAGTGGACCCATATTAATTCTTTTTTTTGTTTTCCCTCAAACATTTTTGGGGGTTGGGGCAGCCGGTGGCGCCCCGTGGGGCGGCCCGCTTTTTGCTTTTTGGAGACCTGGGTTACTTCCGGGGCCCCTGCGTGGGGCGCATTTCTCCCCGTGCCTGCCACGGGCCAAAGACATGCAGGTTAGGTGCGTGGCGATCCCCAAATTGTCCCTTTTGTCCGCGGGGCCCCCCCTTTATGGGGCTGGCAGCCCTGCCGGGGTTTTGTTTCCTGCCTTTGGGCCTCTGTTGGCTGGGATTGGCTCCCGGGGAACCCCTTGGAATCTGTAGTTAGGATATAGTGGGTTTTGGAAAAGGATGGATTTTGGGGTTCTGTATCTCTTAATGGGCGGAAACATATATGACTACCAAAATAAATTTGGTTTTTTAGGGAAAAAGAAAAAAAAAAACATATATTTTTTGACCAAAAATTTTAATTTTTTAAAATTAATTATTTAGAAATTGAAAAAAATAAAATTTCCACGTTTTAAATATTTTTTTACTTACGGGGGTGTGAAAAACTATTTGCCCCCCTTCCCGATTTCTTATTCTTTTTTTCATGGTTTTTCACCCAAAATGTTTCTGATCATCAAAACATTTAACCATTAGTCCCAAAAGTAACACAAATAAACCAAAAAGCAGTTTTTAAATGATGGTTTTTTTTTATTTAGGGGGAAAAAATCCAAAAACCCACATGTCCCCGTGGGAAAAAAATAATTGCCCCTTTTTACCAAAAAAAACCCCAACTTTTTGGGGTATCACACCGAAGGGTTTAATTTTGTAGCCACCCCCGGCCGGTTCTGCCCACCTGTTTCCAAAACAAGAAATCACTTAAATAGGAGCTGCCTGACACAGAAGTAGACCAAAAAACACCTCAAAGCTAGACATCATGCCAAGATCCAAAAATTCAGGAAAAAATGAGAACAGAAGTAATGAGATCTATCCCGTCTGGAAAGGTTATAAAAGCCATTTCTAAAGCTTTTTGGGGGGCCCGCGAACCACAGTGAAACCATTATCCCAAAAAGGCAAAAAAATGG
This sequence comes from Polypterus senegalus, assembly GCF_016835505.1. Classification (NCBI taxonomy): domain Eukaryota; kingdom Metazoa; phylum Chordata; class Cladistia; order Polypteriformes; family Polypteridae; genus Polypterus; species Polypterus senegalus. The sequence goes on from NW_024379714.1 coordinate 31,440, forward strand.
AACAGTGGTGGGCCTTCCCAGGAGTGGGCCGGCCAAAAAATTTCCCCAAGAGCCCCGAAGGGACTCATCCGGGGCTCACAAAAGACCCAGGACAGCGTCTAAAAGAAATGCCAGGCCTCCTTTCCTCAATTAAGGTCCCGTGTTCCCCGACTCCACCATAAAAAAGAGACTGGGCAAAAAAGCACGACCGGCCCCCTGGCAAAAAATTTTTCAAAGAAACAAACCAAAATTTGGGTTTTAAGCCAAAAACCGAGTTTGTTTGGTGGGTTTTGGTTTTTGGGGGGGGAACCCCCCCCTTTTTTTTGGAAGGCTTGGGATGGGGGTTTTGGAAATAGGGAATTCTTTTTCTCAAAATTTGAAAAAATTTTCCAAAAAAAAGGAAATCCCCATTTTTCCCAAAAGTGAAATTTGGGGTTAAAGGGACAATGAAAAATAAAATCCCCCTTTTAAAAAAAAATATTTTGGGTGGTGAAAAATCCTCCTAAATCTTAATTTTTTTTGGTTTTACCAAAAGGCGGTTCATCAAAAAACCCCTAAAAAATGAAAAAAACTCTAAAAGGAAATGGGTGGGAAAATTCCCCAGGGCCTGTAAAAAATATTCGTTCCCAAAAATTTTTTGCAGTTATTTTAAGGGTCCCAAACCGGTTATTATTTGGGAAAATTTTTTTAAACCCGAATTTTTTTTTTTCTCCAAATAAAAAAACAAAAAAACTCATTTTGGTTTGGGGAAGAATAATGGTTAAATTTTTTTGTATAAACTTTTTAATTTGGGGGGTAAAAAGAAACAAAAAAAATCAAACCATTAAAAAATGGTAACCTTGGAGGGGGCCCACCATCCCGAAAACCCCAGGGTCCAAAAACCCCTTTAGTGGGGGTTTTCCTCTTCAATAGTCATTTAAAAATTTAACTAAGCTGGGAAAAACCATCAAAAAATTTAAAACCCAAACATTTTAAAAAAAAAGAATGGGTAATAATTTTAAAAAAAATAAAAATCCAAAAAAAAGAAAAAAAAATTAAAAAATAATTTTGAAAAATTAATCGGCAAAAACAAACATAAAAAACAAAAAGGTAATTTTTTAAAATGTCTAGTAAGTTTTTGTCCCCGGTGGAACCAAAAACATAAATTTATTTAAAACAAAATCTGAGGAAATGGGAAACTTTTTAACTCCAGGGGGATTTTGGGTTGGGGTGAAAACGTCAAAACTTTCAAAAGAAAAAAAAAAAAAAATTTTGGGGTGGAAAGTAAATCCAAATATTATTTTTGGGGGTTAACGTTTTAAACCTAAAAAGTGATACCAATGAAAAAGAAAAAATTTATTTATTTAGTTATGTTCAGCATTTTGGCCCCAACCGTTTATTGGGGAAATTTTTTTTTAAAGGGCCCCTTGTTTTTAATAATAAAAATCATTAAAAGATTGGCGGTTTAATAAAATTTAAAAGGGGGTGGTCACTTTTTTCCACCAGTTTTTTTTAAACAGTTTTTTAAAATTTGGTATTTTTATTATTTTTATGTTTTCATCCAAAAACAATTTGAAGCTGTGAGTTTCCTTCTTTAAACAACCCCTGTTTTTGGACCAACCAAAGTTTAAATTAAATTCCTTAATTTATTCGTTTTTAAATTTTTTTTTTGCTTTCGAGGGGGTTTAATTTTTTTAAGAGGAATAAGTATATTTATTCCCATTTTGGTTAATCATCTTTAAAAGCTCATTAATATTTTTGAGATTTTTAAAAACCAAAAGGGCTAATTTTGGTTTTGAAAAACAAAAAGGACAGGGGGGGCATTTTTATTTTTTAGATAGTTTTTTTGACATGTGGTTAAAAAAATAAAAAGGGGGAATGGGGAAAAAAACAAAAATTTCAAATCAAGCCATTTGAAAAATAAATTTTTTTCCCCAATTTTAAAATTACATTTAAGGGGGAAAGAAAAAAATATTTTTTTTTAAGTATTTGGGGAAAAAGCATTCTCTTTAAAAAAGCATGGGCAATAAAAAACCAGTAAAGATAATAACAAAAAAAAATGTCAAAATCTAGGGGTTTAAAAAATCTGGAGGCCAAGTTAAAGTATAAAAGAAGGGGTTTTGTAAAACGATAAAAATTTTAAAAGTGTTTGTCATCTAAAAAAAAAGGGAATTATTAAAAAGTAACTTTTAAATTTTTAAATCATTTTTTGAAAAAAGAAAAAGAGGTAAAACAATTGGCCTTAAAATTTTAAATTTTTAAAAAAAATTGCCTCTACTTTTTGTTTCTTTGAGGGAACCCCATTTTTTAACCTCTCCCTCAAAAAGGGCATTTTGCTGTAAGTAAAAAATACTAAGGGGCTTTTTCCTGCCTTGCCTTTTTTTTTACGGGATTTTTTTTTCTTTAAAAAGCGAAATTTAAAAAGACTTAGTTAAAAATTTAAAACTTTTAATTTTTTCTTTTAGCTTAATTACCCTTTTTTAGATGAGGGACAATTTTTGAAAATCTGTTTTATTGTTTGGGAAATTTTTAAAAAGGGATCATTTTTAAACGTAAAAAAGGGTTTCACAAAAATAATTTTAAAAAACTCTGTTTGCCGATTTTTTTTAAAAAAGGAATCCCCAAAAATTGTATTAAATAAAAATTAACTGTTCCAATTTCAAACAAAAGTAAATATTTTTAAAATTTTTAGGAATACATTAATTAACCAAAATCCATGAAAAGAAAACAAAATGAAAAAAACATTGGAATAACACTAAAAAAACCCAAAACAAAGAAAACTAAACCTGAAAGGGTTCCCCTAAATTTGCCCCACTTTTTTTTTTGGGTTTTAATCGGAAAAAAAAGCATTTGAACAAATAAACTTTATTTAAAAACCAGCCAAAAGCAAAAGAAATTAACATTGGGGGATTTCCCCTAATACCCCCAAATTGCTGTAACATTTTTTGTTTTGTTTTTTCCTAATAGTTTTGAAAAGGAAAAAGAACATTTAAAAAATCGTAATTTAAAAAGCGACTAAAAAAATCATTCACAATTCCTCGAACAAAAAAAACATTTAAAAAAAATCCTTAAAAAAAACCAAAAAACAACCCCAATCGAGTTCGGCTGAATTTGAGGAAACGGGGTGGAAGGTTAATTTTGAAGCCATTTAAATGAAAAAGCATGAAATACTGTAGGCACAAAGGTTCACGGGGTAAATCACCCGTCTATAAAAACAATAACGGGAAAAGGGCTGAACCGTGCAAATACAGAAATCAGAAACCCCGGAAGGGAAATAAATGGAGCAAAAAAGTTCCTGGGGCTGGAAACCCTACGTCGCCGAACAATAAAGGGAAAATCTTGGCACCCCAAACCGAAAAACTGGCGGCTTATAGGGTGTGGGTTATCCCGGGGCAAAAGTTTGTAGAACTTTTGGTTAACCGATTTTCTTGTACGGGGGTTTCTGCGAGGTTCCCACTGTACCTCAAAGGTTGCTGAGCTGCACGAACTCTGTGACCCCCCAATTCCTGTCCCAAATCCCCCCCTGTAAAACCTCATCTACATGTGCATCCTTTTGGGGATAGGCCCCCCTTGGTTATCCTAATGGATTAGCCAGTTTGGAGAATGTTAGGAAAAATTTTTGCATTTCTGTTAATTTCTACCTAATAAACACAAAAGATTTTTTGCCCCTTTTTTGTCATTATTAGTTTTATCTCGTAGCACAACAGGGTGTTTAGAAATGCCTTTTAGTTTAGCACAGCCCTTAAGTAACAAAAAGGAAATTTTGCTCGTAATAAAAAAGGGGAAAGTAATGCATTTCCGGCTTTAAAATAATTAACACAACCGTTTTAACTTTGCTATAACTGAAAGGGTGATTTAATTCCATTTTTTTATTATTAATTTCAAAATATGGTTACTCTTTTCCCCATTTGGGTGGAACGGGTGACACAGAACAATTGTGGTCTTCCTTGAAAAAATTTATAAACATATTTAAAGTCTTGCTGCTATTTTCAGTTTTTTTAACTAAAATACTTTGTATTGAATAAAATTTGCATATACAGTTGAAGAAAAAAACAATTTAGAAAAGCTGGTATCTGATTACCTGCGGTGGGTTGGCCAGGTTTTTTTGCTTTTCCTGTGTTGGCGGGGTTGGCCCCCAAAGCCCCCGTGACCCTGTATTGGTTCAGGGGTTAGAAAATGGATGGATGGATGGATGGTATCGTTACAATTTGCTTTAATTTTGTATTTCCCCAAAAAGGGGGAATAGTCCCCTCATAGAAATGAAAACCAAAGTGCAAAAATACAACAAAAAGTAGGTAAAGTGAAAAAAACCTGGCTTTTTCGCATGGAAAAACTTTTATTCACCCATCATCCCCCGTTTTCCAACCTACTTTAAAACCAATTGAACCAACAAACAAAAAAAACCCCAAGGGGTTCCCCCCCAAAAAACCCACACCCCCCTCCCCACTGGGAAAATTTTAAAACAATCCTAACCTGCTTTCTTTGGTGTGGGATAACCCCCACACAGACATGGGGGGGGGAAAAAATGGGGGAAGACCGAGTGCCCAGGCCCAAAAAGAGGCAGTAGCACTACCCTCCCTACTACCACCCCTATCATATGATAACACAAAAATTTGGGTTATTGTTTGAACGTGGCTAATTCAACAAAGGGAAAATTCTGCAATGAAAAATAAAAATGATTTAATGGATTTTAAAAAACTTTTTTTGGGGAAAATTATAAATAACCCCAGTTTCCCGCTCCCCAAAAAAAATTACGTTCCCCTTGAAATTGCACCTCAGTCTTTTAAAAGTGATGAAAAAAGGAAGTCGAACTTTTTTGTAAACCTATTTTGTGCTTTTAACGCCCAAAAAAACTTTTAAAAACAATTCTGTTCAGTAAACATTTTGTTTTCCCCTGTTCTTTTACTGAATGGGGGTTTCCCTGATCCCTAAAGCATCGTTATAATTCATTATTTAAACTAAAGCTGACCCATACATTAAAATATAGACCCTTAAAATTTCCCTCAAAATACTTTAAAAAAAATTTCATCACAATTTTTTGTTTTTAATAAAAACAAAAAAAGTTTTGTAAAGGACACCCTTTTGATGGAAAATTTCCCCCAAAAATTGTAATTTTAAGCATAAAAAACCCCAAATAAATTTCCCGTTGTACGTCTGATTGGACCCCATCATTATACTCAAAGTTAAAGTGGTTCCCTTAAACTTTTGGACCTTTTTGTTTCCATAACAAGCTTCCATTTGGGGTTCTTAGGGTCATTTTAAAATTTTAAAATTGTTTAAGCAATCCAGGAATTTTCTTTAGACCAAAAATATGTTTCCAAATTATACTAGTTCCCCAGGGGGGTTTGGGGAAATGGGGCTTCCATTATAAAAATTTTTCCATCAATTTTCGTTTACTCCCAATTTTATGTGCCTTCCCGGTCCGCACTTCCCAATAACTAAAAAAAAAAAAAAAAAAACCCACATAGGATGGGGCTTTACAGGTTCCTTTTTGCTTAAAATTTAAATCGTTTTTATGGTCCTCTTGGCGTGCTTTTAAAACTAATGAATTGTTTTTAAAAAGTTTATTTTAAACTGAAACTTTGGGGGCCCCAAAACAAAAAAAACAGGGCTTTTAGTTTTTTTTTTTTCTTTTGGGGAAAATAAAATAAAATGGCTTTTTGTATTTAAAAAAATTTAAAAAGGAATTTTTAAATTAAAGTTTTCTCCTTTTTATCTTTTAAACATCTATAAAACTTTTGGGAAAATTTTTAAATAAAATTTTACCCTAGAATTAAATTTAACTTTTCAAAAGTGAAAAAGGGTTTTTTTTTCTTTTTTTGCATTCTTTTAATTAAATAACCCTTTGGAAAAATTATGCAAGTTAAAATTTTATCCCTTTAAATGAGTCTTTTTTTCCAAAATTTAATGGGTGTTATTTTTGCATTAAATTCCTTTTTTGTCTTAAAGTTGAAAAAAGGAAACGTTTGGGTTTAAAATTTTAGGGCTCCCAAGGGGGAAATGTTCATTTCAAGATGCTAATTTTCAAAAATTTGAGTAACTATCCCTTTTTTGTTGAACTTCCCATCTAAAATAATTTTATTTGTTTAAAAGGGTTTGGGGGGGGGAAAAGGGGGCCGGGAATGGCAATTTTTAAATTTTTTTAAAGTTTAAAATTTAAATTTTTCCCTTTTTTCCCTGATCATAGCAATTCTTTTTGGGTTTCTCCCAATTTGGGGGGGGGCCCCCAAAACTTTTCCGAAAAATTCCCTTGTTTTTTAATTTTTTGGGGAAAAAAAGGCTTAGGAGAAGAAACCCTGGTTTTTTCCCTTTTGGGTGTTGGATTTCCCTTCCCAAAAAGCCTCCCTTCCCCGGGGTTCAGGGCGGTGGGCCCCCCCTTTTGGACCCACCCCCTTTTCCCGCCGGGGTTTTTTTCAAAGGGGAGAGATCCCTGAACAGCTCCGACCCCTTCCTTCTCTCTCGGCATAAGGCTTTCCTTGACCCCCCCAGAGAGGCTTCTCCCCCCTTTTTAAAACCAGACACCCTTTCCCCGGAGCTATTCGCGGCTTTTTCGGGTTCCCCTTTCGGCCTGGGGAGGTGGGCGAGGCCCCCACCCTGATTTTTTTCCAAGGGGAATAAACCGTGAGCCCCTTTTCCGGGCCACAGCCCTTTCCCAGCTCCTTTTCTCCCCCGCAGACCCCGGGGGAAGAATTACCCGGGGGGGCCCTCCCCCCCGGGACCCCCCGGGGAAACCAGGTCTTCGGTCCATTCTTCCCTCACTCTGAACGCGAGAACTTTAATCCCCCTTGGGGCGGATCCACTTTCCCCCCCCTAAGGGCCTCACCCTTTCGGTGAGGGCCCGGGTGGGGAGGGGGGACCCTCCCGTCCCCCCACTAGGCCCCGGGCGATCGAGGGTGGGACAGCCCCCCGGCAAAAAGGATACATCCAAAAGGGGGCTTATCCCCAAACCCCGGGCCCTGGCCCCTGGGGGCCTTTTCATCCAAAAAGTTTTGACGGGTTTGGGCAAACAGCCCCCCCAGTCAAATGGAAACGGGGGACTTTCGCCAGCAAACCAAGCTCTGAACCCCCTTTTTCAGGTCGAACCCCTTATTGGGGTGGGTTACCCCGTCCCCCGGCCCCAAAGGAAACCCGGCGCATGGGGGAGCCCCTTTTAATCCCCAAAAAAAAGCAGCTGGTTGGGGAAAAACCCTCACCCTAAGGGCCTAAGGGTTTTAAAACTGGTCCACGTTCCCGAAAGGGGGAAAAACCCAAGTTTCCCCAAAGGTTTGCTTCAAGGGACCCCCCCCCTTAGGACCCCCAATGGCTTTTTAGGGAGGCTAGGTGTGATCCCCTTGGTTGGGGCCCCCCCCCTTTTTCTTGGGGACCACCCGGGGGCCAATGGGCCTGTCCCCAATTTCCTGGGTTTTTGGTTGTGGCATCCCACAAACATCAGGCCTTGGGAAAAATGAGGCTTTCTCCACCCCCGGGGGCCCCCGGGGTTTTTGACCCCTCCGGGACCACAGTCCCCCAAATGGGAGCCCACCCGACCCCAGGGTCTCTTCTTTAGGAACTGCGGGGGGATTTGGGATCTTGTTCCCCATGATTCGGGAGGTGAGTTCCCCCATCGTTTTGACCTGCATCCCCCTTTCAAGTGGGTTGGGGGTCTGGGGGGGGAATTGGTTTTTTACCCCCAAACCCCCCCCTTTTTTTTTGAACTTTTCACCTGGGTTTTTGGTTTTTGGTCCAGTTGGGAAACCACCCCCCCCGCCCCCTCCCTTCCCCCCTTAGGGTTTGCCCAAAGGGCCCCCGGGTAGGGGGCAGGTCCCGGGGGGGCGGCCCTTACCCCCCCAAGGGTTGAATTTTTATTGAAACCGAGGGCCTGGGTGGGTTTCCCTTTTGGGCCAAGGTTGGGGCCCCCCCCAAAATATACCCCCTGGGCGGAAAAAATTTGGTGAAAAGGGGGGAAAAAGGACAAATCCGGGGGGGGTAAGGCACAAAATTTTTAAGTTCAAAAACCGGGGCAAAACCAATTAAAAAAGGGGGGCCAAATTTTTCCCCTCCCCCCTTCCCGTCTCACTTCGCCGCGGGCATTAAGTCCCCCCCAAAGGGGTTTCCCCCGAAAGGGATTCCCCCCCCTCAGACTCCAAAAGGGGGGGCTCCCACTGGGTGCATACCCAAAAAAACAGTTGGCCGATCCCCCCCCCCCCTAGGGGAAATTTGGGTTAAGGGGCCAAACTTTGCGTGGGGGACCTATTTCTGGCGGAACCTCGGGCCCCCGGGCCCCCAGGCTCCTTCCCCCTTTAAAAGGTGACATTCCCCGTCCCAAAAGGGCCCGTTTTTTTTGGGGGATCAGCCCAAGGTTCCCGCCGGCTACCCCCAACTCCCCTGCACCCAACCTCCCTTTGGCCCCTCCCATTGGGCCCTTTTGGAAAGGGGACCCATGTTGCCTCTTGGGCCGCCCCCCTGGGTGCAGGCCGCCCTGGCTTTGCCAGCCCCCCCTCAGGCCTGGCTCAGGGGGGCCCCGGTGGCCCAGCGTCGGCGGGGCTGTCAAATTTTTGTTTTTCAAAAAGGTTTTTTTTGAATGGTTCTTTGTCCATCCCCCACCTAGGACCAGTTTGCCTTTGGCTACCAAAAAAACCCCAACAACAGAGCTCCGGACCATTGGTGGATGGGTTTTGTGTCCAATTTGTTCTAATGGGTTAATTTGTTCATACTCTTACAGTTTCTTGTCAATGTTCCGTCTAAATGTCTTGTGCTGTGAACATAAAAAGGGTTAATTCTAAACCCAAGGAAACCAAAAAGTTCCTTGCTGATGTGAAGGATTGGATCTACATGAATAGGCTGATTTTTACAATGAAAATCTTTGGGGAAAACAAACATTTAAAATTTAAATTGGTCGGGGAAAACAAAAAACATCATAGTATACTTAAAAATGGAACTATATACACAATTAAAATTAAAAAAAGTGTGTTTAAATGAATCTTTTTTAAAACATCTCCAAAATAACATCAAGTCAAATTTAGAAAGTTCCCAAAGTGCTCCTGTCATCACTACTTTGTCCCTTATATATTTTTGGTTCTCTGTGAAAAAATTCTTTTTTGTTTCTTAAATTTACCAATACATTTCAGCTGTGTCCCCGTGTTCTTGATGAACTCATTTTTAAAATCTTCTCGATCCACTGGACAATTCCCTTCATAATTTAAACCCAAATCATGTCTATTCTTCATTCCTTTAAGGCTCAGCTCTTTTTAAACTTTTTCATAAATCATCCTCTTGGGCCCGGTTCCCAGTAGTTGCCCCTGGATTTTTTTTTAAACTGCTTTGTCCTTTTTTAAAAAACTTGGAACCCCAAAACCACCCAAACATTACCGTGTGTTATAAAGCGAGCAGAACCTCCTGTGATTTTTCACATGTGGTGATATAACCTGACATTCTGTTATTCTTTGCCTGAAAACTGCGAATCTGCAAGGGCCCCTATGACTCCTTCCTTCTCAAAAGGTGCATTCTGATTTGTGTTTTCATATCTCCATTTTACTTTACAAAAACCAAATTTTTAAATTTCTCTGTAAATCTGCCTCACCTAATTCGGGAAAGGGTTTCCTTTTTACCATAACCCTATGAATCTTGTTTAAATTCCCTACTATGAACTTCATTGTTGACTTTTACCGAAATGGTCTTGACATTTATGAAAAAATTTTTGGACATCCTTTTAGAACGAAAAAATTTATAACTTTCTCATAGATCATTGAGATCCTGAAAGTAAACATTTTTGGGCCAAAAAAATGAGTTAAAAAAACAGACTGGGACACTATTTGCAACCATGAAACAGTACTAAAGGGCCAGACATTATGGTGGCTGGATAGCCTTATTTCTTTGATGTGTCCATGAAGGTTCATTTACCTTAACTCCTTTGGAAAAGAAACTGAAATAATATTCATGACTAATAAATACTTCTTTTCCCAGTTCATTTTGATCTCAACATGGGAAACACCAGATTAGATCACATCATTTCCATAGTTTAAAAATATAGCAAATTCTATGAAACAATGATAACAACATGAAATTGAATAAAGGAAAGCACACAATTATACCAAAACGTCACACATAGGATTTTGACTTTCACCAGCTCTCTGGAATGAGGAATCACCTTTTTCTTCTTTCGGCTGCTCCCGTTAGGGGTTGCAACAGCGGATCATCTTCTTCCATATCTTCCTGTCCTCATCATCTTGTTCTGTCACACCCATCACCAGCATGTCCTCTCTCACCACATCCATAAACCTTGTCTTAGGCCTTCCTCTTTTCCTCTTTCCCTGGCAGCTCTATCCTTAGCACCTTCTCACAATATACTCAGCATCTCTCCTAGCAAGTCAAACCAAAGCAATCTCACCTCTTTGACTTTGTCTCCCAACCGTCCAACTTGAGCTGACCCTCTAATGTCCTCATCCTATCCATCCTCGTCACACCCAATGCAAATCTTAGCATCTTTAACTCTGCACTCAGCTCTGTCTCCTGCTTTCTGGTCAGTGCCACCGTCTCCAACCCATATAACATAGCTGGTCTCACTCCTCTGTAGACCTTCCCTTTCCTCTTGCTGATACCCGTCTGTCACAAATCCTCCTGACACTCTTCTCCCCCCACTCACCCTGCCTGCACCCTTTTCTTCACCTCTCTTCCACAACCCCCATTACTCTGTACTGTTTTGTCCTTCTGTATTTAAACTCATCCACCTTCACCAACTCTACTCCTTGCATCCTCACTATTCCACTGACCTCCCTCTCATTTACACATGTATTCTGTATTGTTCCTACTGACCTGCTCCCTATCGCTTAGATTACAATGTCATCAGCAAACATCATAGTTCATGGGGACCCCTGTCTTATCCTCGTCTGTCAACCTGTCTATCACCATTGCAAATAAGAAAGGGCCCCAGAGCTGATCCCTGATGTAATCCCACCTCCACCTTGAATTCATCTGTCACCCTACTGCAGACCTCACCACTGTCAAATTCCCTCTTACATATCCAGTACAACTCTTACATACTTCTCTGCCACTCCTGATTTCCCCTCATACAATACCACTGCTCCAGTCACCCTGTCATATGCTTTCTCCAGGTCCACAAAGGCGCAATGCAACTCCTTCTGTCCTTCTCTAAACTTCTCTATCAACACCCGCAGAGCAAACATTGCATCTGTGGTGCTCTTTCTTGGCATGAAACCATTCTGCTGCTCACTAATCATCACCTCACTTCTTAACTGAGCTTCCACTACTCTTTTCAATAAATTCATGCTGTGGTTCATCAATTTTATTCCCCTGTAGTTACTACAGTCCTGCACATCCCCCTTATTCTTAAATATGTCACCATTACACTTCTTCTCCACTCCTCAGGCATCCTCTCACTTTCCAAGACACTATTAAACAATATGGTTAAAAATTTACTGCCATCTCTCTAAACACCTCCATGCTTCCACAGGTATGTCATTCTGGGCGTAAAAGCTTTTCTATTCTTCATCCTCTTCATAGCTGTCCATACTTCCTCCTTTAATCTGCTGCACTTCCTGATTCACCATTACCAGTACTTATCATCCAACCTCTTCCCTCTCTCATTCTGTTCATTCATAAGCCTTTCATTAGTACTCTTTCCATCTGCTCAACATACTCTTCCCTTGTATGTATCCATCTTTCTATCCTATCACCCTAACCGCTGCAGATCTTTCCCAGCTCTATCCCTCTATCTCAAGCCCACGGGTCCTTTTCTCCTATTTGTGTAGTCCTCTCATAACTCCTCATCTTTAGACTGGCAGCCTAATTGGAATCCCTTTCAGATTTTTATTTTTTCTCCAGCCGTCTGAGTTTTTTTGTTTCTTTGTTTTTTATTCTACCCGGCTCATTTGGACCTTTACTCTTATTCTAAATGTTAATTAAAAGTTGTTATTTTTTGTTTTCTTTGTGTCTTTTATTTTCTTTTTCCTTCATCTTGCCTACTTTGAGACTATCATTTTTTCTGTATACTACTGTGCTCCTATTACATGTTGTCCTTATTGTTTCTTTCAGATGTCCGCCACACCCTTCTTCTTCACCTTGCACCCCATCTCCTGTTGCCCACTTTGCCTAACTTTCCCGCCCTCTGTCTGACTATCCCACTTCTTTAAACCCTTCAGTCTTCCTTTATCACTCCACTTGTATTTGCTCTCCACCCTCTTTCCCCTTATTGATCCTCCTCTCCAGAGCAGCAACCATCCTTCTGCTTATACACCCTACCACATTTGACTTCAGCTCCCAATGTCTGCTAACTCTCATGCCACCCCGTGTGCATCTTCACCCCCACCCTAATATGTCACCTAGTCCTTCCCTCTTTTCAATACATTTCATCCAGCTCATGTCCTCATCTCCTTTTGGAAATCCACTATCCTCGACCTCTCATGTTTCCTCTACCACCCCTTTCTCTCAGTCTCCTCTCCCTTTTGTGGAGTTTGCATGTTCTCCCTCCACTTGTATGTATGTTTTTTTTTTTTTTCCTCCAGGTGCTCGGGGGTTTTCCTCCCGCATGTGTTTACAGTCCAAAGACATGCAGGTTAGGTGGATTGGTGATCTTAAATTGTCCCTAGTGTGCTTGGTGTGTGTGTGTGTGTCG